>NW_013799348.1:0-553 GCF_000517525.1 Limulus polyphemus | reverse complement strand
AAAGCTAGTTGCATGATATGCAACGAAAGTGTTGCCGTTTTAGAAACAAAACTATTTGTCAACATATTCGAAGTTTTCTGGAAAGTTGCGTTCTGAGAAATTTGAGTTCATGAAACGTACTTTGGATTCTCTTCACGAGAATGTTTGCTGAAAATGAATCTGTCACTCGTACAAGTTACAAAATAGTGCATAAGATGGCAGAGCGAGAAAAACCGTTTACTGACGGCAACTTCGTCAAAGAGTGTACGATGGAAGCAGCAAATGACTTGTGTCCTGAGAAAGCAGATTTGTTTGGAAGTATCAGCCTTTTAGCGGAGAGAACATAGTGTTACAGATACGCGAGAAAGCTGGAAACTTCTTGTGGTATTCTCTGGCGCAGGATGAGTCTACTAATCTCTCGAGTACGTCACAACTTCTCGTGTTCATTCGTGCTGTTAATTTGGACTTTCAGATCACAGAAGAGTCAGCATCCGTTTGCAGCATGCCCGGAACAACAACTGGAGAAGACATTTTCATGGAAGTGCAAAAACTTTGCAAGGCTATAACCTTCAGT
>NW_013799347.1:0-713 GCF_000517525.1 Limulus polyphemus | reverse complement strand
GTAACTAACTATTTGGCCCATGAACATAGATAGACATGACTAAATAAATCATGTAAAACACTGAACATGTACAGTCAGTTCACCTTTACAATTTGTAACTAACTATCTGGCCCATAAACATAGATAGACATGACTAAATAAATCATGTAAAACACAGAACATGTACACTCTGTTGTCTATACCATTAGTGACTAATAACTTGACCCTTAAACAACAACTGACAAGAACATTTACTTATTAATCAATATGTTTTCTTACAGGATCATTTAAACTGTCTTCCTTTATTCATTTATTATTAAAGTGTCTTCTAACAACATAAATTTTCGTAATTCCTAGTGTGAAAGCATGATAGAGTACTGTCTATAAAATTTAATTTTTCCCCTGTTTAAAGTAGGTGTTTATAACTTACTTCATACATAATTTTATATTTTACTTGACTTATCATTTGAAAATGACAGACTGGAAAACAACTAATTCAGGAGCTTACGTTTGACAAATATCCTTGTGTTTCTTTTTGAGCCCAGAATCTCAAATGGAATGATGCGGTGAATGACAGCCCTTAGAAAATCATAAACCTTGTAAAAAATAAAAACTACTTTAATACATGGTTCTTTAAAACTACATATAAACAATGACACGACCAAAGATATTTACAGTTATATAAACTAGGATCAGATAACCAGTAGCTTTAATTGCCATTAATATTTTTTTTT
>NW_013799346.1:0-558 GCF_000517525.1 Limulus polyphemus | reverse complement strand
AGATGTGGAAGAATGGTGCAGGACATGCAGTACATGTTGTGCTAAAAGGGGAACCAAGCATAAGGGATGTGCTCCAATGAAGTTATATCAAGTTGGCACACCAATGGAAAGAGTAGCCGTTGTCATTGCTGGTCCTTTGCCTCAAACTCGTGCTGGAAACAAGTACATTTCTGTGGTGATGGATTATTCACCAAGTGGCCTGAGGCATATGCAATACCAAATCAGAAAGCTACAACTGTAGCTTCGGCTATTAGTGATTTCTTCCTCAGATTTGGTATGCCATACGAACTGCATTCAGATCAAGGCCGTAACTTTGAATCAGCTGTGTTCCATGACTGCCGCAAGTTGTTTGGCATACGAATAACCAGGACAACGCCATGTCACCCACAGCCATTGCATCCTGCATAGTAGAGGGGTGTGCTTGCTTTACTTGTATCTTCAGTTGTGGACTGTCTAAGGCATCTACAAACTGATCCCTCAGCAACAACTTGAGGAGATCGGGTGGTGCAGTTGGGTAGGCCTTGTGTGCCATACTCAAATTGTGTTCTATATGCTTCC
>NW_013799345.1:0-558 GCF_000517525.1 Limulus polyphemus | reverse complement strand
AGGAGAGCATCTCGAAGTTAAAAAGACATTGAGTCAACTATGGCAGAGATTTTACTGGATAGGTATGAGGCATGATGTGGAAGAATGGTGCAGGACATGCAGTACGTGTTGTGCTAAAAGGAGACCCAAGCATAAGGGGCGTGCTCCAATTAAGTTATATCAAGTTGGTGCACCAATGGAAAGAGTAGCCATTGACATTGCTGGTCCTTTGACGCAAACTCGCGCTGGAAACAGCTACATTTGTGAGGTGATGGATTATTTTACCAAGTGGCCCGAGGCATATGTAATACCAAATCAGGAAGCTACAACTGTACCTTCGGCTATTAGTGATTTCTTCTTCAGATTTCGTATGCCATACGAACTGCATTCAGATCAAGGCCGTAACTTTGAATCAGCTGTGTTCCATGAATGCTGCAAGTTGTTTGGCATACAAAAGACCAGAACAACGCCACGTCACCCACAGTCTGATGGGATGGTAGAAAAGTACAATTGGACACTTGGACATGAATTGGCAAAGTTTTGTAATAGCCGCCAAGATGACTGGGATGTCTTACTCCC
>NW_013799344.1:0-558 GCF_000517525.1 Limulus polyphemus | reverse complement strand
GTAGAAATTCTCTGTTTAGCCAGATCTGTTAATTCTTCCACAGTAGACGACAGAGAATCGATAATTCCTTCCAGTGAACCAACAGTACTACAAGCAGTGTGGGGATGAACATTAGCCTGGGTTAACAAGAAGAGGGACCAAATACATAATAACTGAACTATGTAATACATGATGTACAGGATAGACACGTATACTGAGCTGTATTCTCCTCTGAGGATTACAGTAAGTACCAAGGATTTTATTGCCGTCTTACAGAGGAAACATGATATATGAAGTGGAGCTTTATGACGTCACTATATCTCATGATCAGAAGTTGCTGAAAACATGGATCTAGGTGACACGTGACTTTTCATCTTCACTTCTATAGTACAACAAAGCAGCTCTTGTCTTTATAGATGTATACATCTATTGATAATGTTTATGTTTGATTAATCTTGAATTTTATTTGATTCCATTAAGGTCAATGATGGGAATGTTTTTAAACTTAAAACCTTTAGAATATTTGTATTTTCTTTAAGTGAAGTTTGGTAGAACCTTTCATTTGATTTTAGAAAAATG
>NW_013799343.1:0-558 GCF_000517525.1 Limulus polyphemus | reverse complement strand
CAATCATGGTAAGATAACTTGGACATGTAACTGTACATCAATATAATCACAATCATGGTAAGATAACTTGGACATATAACCGTACATCAATATAATAACAATCATGGTAAGATAACTTGGACATATAACCGTACATCAATATAATAACAATCATGGTAAGATAACTTGGACACATAATCGTACATCAATATAATCACAGTCATTGTGTTAACAACACTGAATGTCAGTCAGGTGGTAACAATATATTATTTTTCACATCCAGTTAGTGGCACAAGTCATAGGCCAAAGGATAGACATTACTATTATTTTAAACTTGCAAATGCAAGAAAATAAAGTAAGATGGCTTTCAGAGAAATGACGGTGTAGCAAAACTACTGTAATGGTATTCAATAAAGAACCGGTATTAATTCGTTCATTATCATCGACAATTTCATTAAACGCAAAATAAGTAGAAACGTTCGATTTTTGTAATCTACTCCTCTGAGTTTACTCTTCATATTGATAAAATTTAGTGGTCCGGCATGGCCAGGTAGTTAGGGCGCTCTACTCGCAATCTGC
>NW_013799342.1:0-558 GCF_000517525.1 Limulus polyphemus | reverse complement strand
GTTTCTTCTATGACTACTGACATAAGCACTGCTTTATCAATACACTAACATTTGTAAGATCAAAATAACTTATTTCATGGAAAAAGCCTATCACTAAATAGTGTTTTGTTAAGGGCTTTCAGGCTGTAGTAAAATGATCCTCACTGTCTTTTCCCATGTTTTGTACATAAAATAAAATTCCTTAATGTTTCCACACCAGAAATGCAAAATATAAAATTTGTGGTCTTTTCTCAGTTTCCCTGACCCATGAGAACCATGTAGTTAGAAGTTAAACTATGTTCTAAATGAAGAAGCTATATAATCAATATTACCCCACTCTGTGTCATAGGTACCTAATCATGGGAGCAGAAAAAGCATGTGCCATCCCATTTTCAATATTTTTCAATTAAAAAATATTCTTGCCTTATTTGCTTGCCAATTGTTCCATTACACTTGCTCCCCAGTCACTTTTAATAAAGTTAGGTGCACATGTTCTGTATATTACCAGTTTTGATTAGAAAAATATGCACAATCAGTAAAGGCATTATATATATATATATATATATATATAATATATAC
>NW_013799341.1:0-558 GCF_000517525.1 Limulus polyphemus | reverse complement strand
TAAGGTGCTAAGAATTTGACCAGATGTGCAACAGCTTGAAACTGCAACTACACGCCACTGTATTTTATGCTTGGTATTGTGAGAATGTGTTATTTAAATCGTTAGAAGAGATGAACGTATTTTTGAACAATAAACAGGAAAGGCAGAGCAAATTTAGTTAGAAACGCTGATAAGGAAACTAACAAAGAAAATTTGTAATAAAACTTAAAGGTAACTGATAGAGAACAGTTGAACAAAAACCAGCTAAACCTCTGTTTAAAAAAACAACAAACATAATCAGAAATACCAAAGAATAAAATTATAACAAAATAATATGCTTAATTAGTAAAAACAGACCATGTGTCAACTACTCGAACTTCGTATTCAGCTCATAGTGTAAGTTGCTTCACTCTCTATATAAGAAGTGGATAATGTCTAATTACATAAATAACATGGTTTGTTAATGATACTGAAAAGAAGTTGTAACGTTACTTCAGAGTTAAGCACTTGCAGCAATAGAATTTCTAAATAGAAGTCAGATATAGTCGTTCATAGTGCGGTGATAAGTAGTTGGTAAAA
>NW_013799340.1:0-555 GCF_000517525.1 Limulus polyphemus | reverse complement strand
TAATGGAATGTTTTCTAAAGTAATCTGTCTAAAATTTTATAAACTTCTCCTTTTCTGCTGCACCTAAGGGAACTTTTTTTAATTCAGTAATCACACTGAAATGAAACATCGGAAACTAAATTCTTGATTATGATCGATAGATACTTATCGAGGACGAAATGACAGTTATTTCAACAACTATTTAGTGCTCATAACAAAGACGAAAGGACTAAGTAAAACTTTATAAACGCAAATGAGTAATATTGTGAAAATCCACTTAACAAGGAAGCTGCACTATAATGTTTTATGAATGCAGAAGTTGAAGCAATAGCAACCTACGTAATAACAGGAGCACTTAACCTCGTACACCTTATCATGCTATTTATCACAAGATGCCCAACATCTCTCTTCTCGGTTTAGAAATATCGTGATGTCAACTGGTGTTGTCAGAAGCACCTAGTATACCTTATCATGCTACATAGAACAAGATGCCCAACAGCTTTATTCTTGGTTTAGAAATATCGTGATGTCAACTGGTGTTGTCAGAAGCACCTAGTATACCTCATCATGCTACAT
>NW_013799339.1:0-558 GCF_000517525.1 Limulus polyphemus | reverse complement strand
GTCATGATGAATTTTCGGGCATAATGATATTTTACTTACACCCGAAAGTTTACCGAGTCTTTAACAAACCCGTCATGATGAATTTTCGGGCATAATGAATACAAAAGTTACTGGAGTTCTAGGTAATTTGTATTTGTTTCTATAGAGGGCGCGTCAGTCTTTTGTTTTCTGTCACATATACTGTATTATATTTGGTGAGAATTATGCTCTCTAAGGGACATTTATTTGAGAAAGCTCTTTGTTTCTCCACAACAGATTTTTCAGGGGGGTTGCCTCTCAAGCGGTCGGAGATAAACTATTTCCCTTCACCCATTTGGGGATTTTAAGCCTCTTATATGCACCGCCCCTGTTTATTTCAAGAGGCACATTCAAGTTTCTTCTGTGAGCTTTAAAGGATTATGAGAAATATTTTAACTTTGATAACAGCTAACAAGGCTTACCGATAATATGTAATAAGATAATAACTAAGATAATGATTTTAAGTGGAATCACAAACATGTTTTTTTATTTAACAAAACATTCGAAAGGTTGTATTAAAGATTAGTTATATTGTATTAC
>NW_013799338.1:0-561 GCF_000517525.1 Limulus polyphemus | reverse complement strand
TTCACTCATAGTACAAGATTCATTTCTATGGAAAAGTTAACAGCTAGCTTGGATGAATTTGTAACGGCTCTTGTCGCATAGTTAGAAAGCCAGGAAATGTTTAGAGGTTGGTGTTTTTGTCTACTTTTTGCATGTTATTAGTATATATTCTTTGGTGCGTTATTTAATTAACTAAAAATTATTAAGTGCATTACTATCCATAGTATAAAAAAATTAGGGTTAACTCTTATTGAAAACTCAGAGCAAGAAACAAGAAGATTGGTTAAGTATTTTATTTTTTGTTTTTCGTGTTTATTCTTGATGTATAATTATAAAAGTAACTAAAGTGTAAGAATAGGAATCCTTTTAGGTTTTTTAAGATTAGATTAGGTAAAATATATAATAATATTATTATAATATTGTTTCATGAGGCACACATGCGAGCAGCTCGTGCATAATGTACTTCGTTAGTGCAACGTGAGCTGCATGTTCCCGAGTGATTTACAAATTGAAAACATTCTGGAAAGAAAAAAAAGGATAATTTGGGTTTATTACGATTTTTTTTTATAATTATGGGTTGAT
>NW_013799337.1:0-1656 GCF_000517525.1 Limulus polyphemus | reverse complement strand
CCTTGTGTATGTGAACCATCGTGACTAAATCTTCCCTTGTGTATGTGAACTATCGTAATTAAATCTCCCTTGTGTATGTGAAGTATCGTAACTAAATCTTCCCTTGTGTATGTGAAGTATCGTGACTAAATCTTCCCTTGTGTATGTGAAGTATCGTGACTAAATCTTCCCTTGTGTACATGAACCATCGTGACTAAATCTTCCCTTGTGTACATGATCTGTCGTAACTAAATCTTCCCTTGTCTATGTGAACCATCGTAAAGTGTTTTTTCCTTATGTATGTGAACCATCGTGACTAAATCTTCCCTTGTGTACATGATCTGTCGTAACTAAATCTTCCCTTGTCTATGTGAACCATCGTAAGTGATTTTTTCCTTGTGTATGTGAACCATCGTGACTAAATCTTCCCTTGTGTATGTGAACTATCGTAATTAAATATTCCCTAGTGTATGTGAACCATCGTAATTAAATATTCCCTTGTGTATGTGAACCATCGTGACTAAATATTCCCTTGTGTACATGAACCATCGTGACTAAATCTTCCCTTGTGTACATGATCTGTCGTAACTAAATCTTCCCTTGTGTACGTTATGTCCACTATAAGATTTAGTTACGATAGATCATATAGACAAGGGTAGATTTAGTTACGATAGATCACGTACACAAGGGAAGATTTAGTTACGATAGATCACGTACACAAGGGAAGATTTAGTTACGATAGATCATATAGACAAGGGTAGATTTAGTTAAGATGGTTCACATAGACAAGGGAAGATTTAGTTACGACAGATCATGACTGGATCTTTAGTACAAGCTTAAAAAAATGTCTCTAAAAATTTGATTATTGGATCTTTAATATAAGCACAGAAAATTTCATAAAACATTTCTGGAACATGAGTATAAGCATACCAGCCCCCCAATGGCACAGCGGTATGTCTGCGGACTTACAACGCTGGAAATCGGGTTTCGATACCCGTGGTGGGCAGAGCACAGATAGCCCGTTGTGTAGCTTTGTGCTTAACTTCAAACAACAACAACATAAGCATACCAAGGTCCATAAAACTCATTTACTTGATACTGTAGGTTATATTGACGTTCAATGTGTAAGGTAGGCATTAACAGGCATTAGACTTTTGTTCTTTTGACTCTTTATCGGCACATGAGTGCTGTGTTAACAAGGAAGGCAGTCAGTCTGCAGCAACCGCCACCTATACTTTTAATCTCGTAGTGGGATTCACTCTCACACTTATAGGACGTCCATAGATGGAAAGCAGGGCGTGTTCAGCGGCCTCTCGCGGTTCGAGTAACATACTTTCCGATAGGCAGCCCAGACCCGCAACAGAAAGTTTATGGAAATTATTTTTATGATATTTTTATTTTTGTACTAATGTTCTAGTAGTTAATTTTAACGCTAATTTTTGAAGTTTGTTCTAAATATCCAATAATTAATTTTTACGATATTTTTATTTTTGTACTAATGTTCTAGTAATTAATTTTAACGCTAATTTTTGAAGTTTGTTCTAAATATCCAATAATTAATTTTACGATATTTTATTTTGTACTAATGTTCTAGTAATTAATTTAACGCTAATTTTGAAGTTCGTTCTAAATATCCAATAATTAATTTTTACGATATTTTATTTTGTACTAATGTTC
>NW_013799336.1:0-556 GCF_000517525.1 Limulus polyphemus | reverse complement strand
TGAGTGTCAAAAGTTTTTTAAGTCAAATGTTTATATTTTATTTTTCATTTTCCTAACTCTATAGCTATTATCATCAACATACAGTACAATGAAATGATTAAAATTAGGAAATAGAAAAAGTACATACCTTTAATTTTTCATATAATATTTTTAAAGATATTGTTTGGTTATATTTGTAATTTCAGGTCTTTTCCTTTTCACGTATAGTTGGTTTTTAATGTTTTATTTTCCTTTCTTGTCCTTTACAATTTATTTTTCATCTTGACACAAGTCAACAGTGCTCTCATGACATATTACAGTGTGTCAAGCAGAGATCCGCTACTCTTAGGCAAAATTTTTGTGCACAGCATAATATCGTAAGCCATGAGAACTGTTGCAAAGTATGATGAATGCTTAAAAAATGTTTAAACCTTTCAATTATGCATTTTAAAACATAAATAATACATGATTAACTCTACCGAGATGGGTCTTCCTATGATCATGGGTTGAAGGCCATGTCATCACATTTGTAGACTCGCATTCAAAATTTTATTGAACTACTATCTTATGAATGTAT
>NW_013799335.1:0-556 GCF_000517525.1 Limulus polyphemus | reverse complement strand
ATAAACATCCATTTTTGTGTGTCACTTAGTATGTTGAATGCAGCACTGATTCAAATTAGATGTTTGTGAAGTCAAAATACTAAGTTTATAGTTTTGTACGAATTAGAAAATTACCAATATTGATAAGGTAGAATATAAAATAAGAATGGCTTATCTTTTCTATTTGTTAAGATATTACCCATGTAATAAATCAAATATAGTGACACCCTGCCCACCAGAGCCAAACAGGATGTGTGGGCTAATGTGGAGGAAAGAAGAGCAAGGGTATCTTCAGAAAAACCCCAAGGATTTCTGTAGAGACCTTCATATAGGAGGTGTATGGAAGAAAGATACCATAATAGATTTATAGGGTAAGGCATGAGAATATTGGGCATGGGTGAGACTGACAGATGAATCGAGAGGCACCTCCCAAATAGGCAATAAGGAACCTAACAACTTCTGGTCTAAAAAGTGGATAGTGAGCACGACGGTAGAAAAATGGGAACTGATCTGGAGTCCACATGGAGCATAGTATACTAATGCCCTCATTTAATTGCGGGGCAAAGCGATCAGGTGA
>NW_013799334.1:0-558 GCF_000517525.1 Limulus polyphemus | reverse complement strand
GTGTACCTGCGTTGTCGTAACACTGCCCCTTACTTAGTATTGTTCGTCCCGAACAATAGCCACTTACATTAAACCAATAATAATTAACAATAACTTAATTAAATGTACAGAATTACAAACACAAAATTACAATTCAACAAAGTCTCTTAATTTTACGGGACGTATCTTCTTCTGTACTGGTCTCCGTCTCGTTGGCTTCTGCTTCACGTGGGGTTCATCTGTTTCATCAGGAAATGTCCTATCGTCGGTAACAGTCACATCAGTGGTAGTAACTTCATCAAGAGCTTCACCGTTTCTCTTCTCAAAATTGAATAGAGTTTCTTCTTCAACATTGGCTTTTTCAGGTGACACGTCTTCAGCAGCGTCATTTGTTCTGTTGTTCACTTTGTCCGAACTGAAATGTCCTGGACCGTGATAACGCCAAAGCCTATTGGCATGCACCACTTTTGGCTTACCTCGCCGACCACATTTGATTCGGAAAGTCACGTCTGAGAGACGATTCACTATGTCATATGGGCCTTCCCATGGAGAAGACAACTTAGGAGACTTCCCTTTGGT
>NW_013799333.1:0-678 GCF_000517525.1 Limulus polyphemus | reverse complement strand
ATGTAACTCTAGTTACCGAATTTATAACCACCATACTCATCTTTAGCCTTACTTGGCACAACTACTCCATGAACATTTAGTTTAACTCTGGTTACCGAATTTACAACCCCATACACATCTTTTGCGTTATTTGGTACAACAACTCCACGAACACCTAGGTGTAACTCTAGTTACAGAATTTATAACCACCATACTCATCTTTAGCCCTTACTTGGCACAAATACTCCATGAACACCTAGGTGTAACTCTTGTTACAGAATTTATAACCACCATACTCATCTTTAGCCTTACTTGGTACAACTACTCCATGAACACTTAGGTTTAACTCTGGTTACCGAATTTATAACTCCCATAGTTATCTTTAGCGTTATTTGGTACAACAACTCCACGAACAACTAGGTGTAACTCTAGTTACACAATTTATAACTACCATACTCATCTTTAGCCTTACTTGGTAGAACTATTCCATGAACACCTAGGTTAACTCTAGTTACAGTATTTAGAACCACCATACTCATCTGTAGCCTTACTTAGTACAACTACTCGATTAACACTTAGGTGTAACTCTAGTTACCGAATTTATAACCACCATATTCATCTTTATCATTACTTGGTACAACTACTCCATGAAAACCTAGGTGTTACTCTAGTTACCGAATTTTTAACCACCAAACTCAT
>NW_013799332.1:0-559 GCF_000517525.1 Limulus polyphemus | reverse complement strand
TCTCCGTCTCGTTGGCTTCTGCTTCATGTGGAATTCATCTGCTTCATCAGTAAATGTCCTATCATTGGTAACAGCCACATCAGTGGTAGTAACTTCACCAAGAGCTTCACCGTTTCCCTTCTCAAAACTCAGTAGAGTTTCTTCTTCGATGGTGGCTTCTTCAGGTGGCACGTCTTTAGCAGCGTCATTTGTTCTGTTGTCCACTTCATCCCAACTGAAATGTCCTGGACCGTGATAACGCCAAAGCCTGTAGGCATGCACCACTTTTGACTTACCTCGCCGACCACATTTTATCCGAAAAGTCACGTCTGAGAGACGATCCACTATGTCATATGGACCTTCCCATGGAGAAGACAACTTAGGAGACTTCCCTTTGGTCTTCCTGGGATTATACAACCATACCTTGTCTCCTGGTACAAAGTTGACTTCAGTAGATCTCTTATCATAAGTCAACTTCATCGAATCAGCAGACGTTTTCAAGTTTGTACGCACTTGATGGTGAATATCATCCATCCTTTCCGATAACACTTTCACAAACTCTAACACATTCTCGGGCAAG
>NW_013799331.1:0-822 GCF_000517525.1 Limulus polyphemus | reverse complement strand
CTAGAAAGAGGTACTAGTTATGTGGGACAATAAGGAAAGTGTAGAAGGTGGTACTAGGTCATGTGGTTCAATAAGGAAAGTTTAGAAGGTGGTACTAGTCATGTGGTTCAATAAGGAAAGTTTAGAAGGAGGTACTAGTCATGTGGGACAATAATGAAAGTCTAGAAGGAGGTACTAGTTATGTGGGACAATAATGAAAGTCTAGAAGGTGGTACTGGTCATATGGGACAATAATGAAAGTCTAGAAGGTGGTACTGGTCATATGGGACAATAAAGATAGGTCTAGAAGATGGTACTAGTCATGTAGGACAATAATGAAAGTCTAGAAAGAGGTACTAGTTATGTGGGACAATAATGAAAGTCTAGAAGGTGGTACTGGTCATGTGGGACAATAATGAAAGTCTAGAAGGAGGTACTAGTTATGTGGGACAATGAAAGTCTAGAAGGTGGTACTAGTAATGTGGGACAATAAAGATAGGTCTAGAAGATGGTACTAGTCATGTAGGACAATAATGAAAGTCTAGAAAGAGGTACTAGTTATGTGGAACAATAAGGAAAGTCTAGAAGGTGGTACTGGTCATGTGGTTCAATAAGGAAAGTGTAGAAGGTGGTACTAGTCATGTGGTTCAATAAGGAAAGTTTAGAAGGTGGTACTAGTCATGTGGGACAATAATGAAAGTCTAGAAGGAGGTACTAGTTATGTGGGACAATAATGAAAGTCTAGAAGGTGGTACTGGTCATGTGGTTCAATAATGAAAGTTTAGAAGGTGGTACTAGTCATGTGGGACAATAATGAAAGTCTAGAAGGTGGTACTGGTCATG
>NW_013799330.1:0-726 GCF_000517525.1 Limulus polyphemus | reverse complement strand
AGCCAATCATCCCTACGCTAATAATGACATTAAAGGAATCAGATATCAAATCATAATGAGGTTGCACATGCTTCATAAATAAGGATAAGAATCATCACAAATAGATTCCTCATTATGATTTGATATCTGATTCCTTTAATGTCATTATTAGCGTAGGGATGATTGGCCTTGCACATGCTTCATAAATAAGGATAAGAATCATCACAAATAGATGGCCAATCATCCCTACGCTAATAATAAAATTAAAGGAATCAGATGTCTAATCATAATGAGGTTGCACATGCTTCATAAATAAGGATAAATAAGAATCATCATAAATAGATATCAATCATCCCTACTTTGATAATAAAATGAAAGGAGTCAGAGATCTAATCATAATGAGGTTGCACATGCTTCATAAGAAATTTCGTGCTTCTACACATGCAAAATACAAGTGTAACTAGTGAGGGATTCAAAACAAGTTGCAATGTTTGTCTGATGTGTGTGTGTATGATATATCGTAGAAACATGTTCATCAACGATGAGACTAACTGCGATAGCTACAGTATTTTTCTAATTTTTATCGAGACGGATTTCCATGTCATTACTGTTTAATTTTATTATCACAAATATATTATTTATTTTCTGCTTATTCACCAAAAAGTTACCTAGCTACTTTTGTTTGTTTCTTAAGCAAAATTAAAGGGAATTGTACAAACTGTAGCTTCCTGAGTCAATCTCATCTTT
>NW_013799329.1:0-1165 GCF_000517525.1 Limulus polyphemus | reverse complement strand
GTGTCCAGTTGTATTTTCCTACCATCCCATCAGACTGTGGGTGAAGTGGCGTTGTCCTGGTCTTTCGGATGCCAAACAACTTGCAGCATTCTTGGAACACAGCTGATTCAAAGTTACGGCCTTGATCTGAATGCAGTTCATATGGCATACAAAATCTGAAGAAGAAATCACTAACAGCCGAAGCTACAGTTGTAGCTTCCTGATTTGGTATTGCATATGCCTCCGGCCACTTGGTGAAATAGTCCATCATCACACAAATGTACTTGTTTCCAGCACGAATTTGGGGCAGATGACCAGCAATGTCGACGGCTACTCTTTCCATTGGTGCACCAACTTAATACAACTTCATTGGAGCACGTCCCTTATGCTTGGGTCCCTTTTTAGCACAACATGTACTGCATGTTCTGCACCATTCTTACACATCTTATCTCATACCTATCCAGTAAAATCTGTGTCGTTGGTGACTCAACGTTTTCTTAACTCCGAGATGTCCTCCTGTTACAGTATCATGGGATTCACGCAGCACAACTTCCCGTAACTTTCTCGGTATAACCGTTTGCAAGGTCGTCACTTTCCCATCTGCAGTTTCCCATTTTGCGCCCTGCTTGGGAGAAGGTGTCTAGTCTAAGCCCTGTGACAAAGAACTATTGGGCACAATGGGACCAGTTGAGGCTTGAAGATGGTATTCTTCTCCAGAGACAACACTTGCTTTTAGGAAATCAATCATCGGCTTCAAATTTTGGTCTTTCTCCTGTTCTGCCTTGATATCCATATTTGGTTCCACTTCACCATAATCAACTCTTTCAGTCTGCTTGATGGCACCTGGTTAGTTCAACCTCTCTTTTGTAGCAATGTCTGCAGTCATTTTTGCAGGGTCTTCGGCTCAGTCCATCAGCATTACCATGTGATTTTCCTTCTCTATATTCAATATTGTAATTATACTGGTCTATTTTTCCGATCCAACGTGCTAGTTGTCCCTCTGGGTTCTTTAATGATCTTAACCAGCGTAACGCAGCATGGTCTGTCCTGATGGTAAACCTTGCACCATAGAGGTAAGGATGGAAATATGTCAGACTCTTTGCTATGGCAAGGAGTTCCCTCCATGTTACAAAGTAGTTCCTCTCTGGTCTACTCAAAACCCTACTGAACCACATGTTCGTTTTCG
>NW_013799328.1:0-560 GCF_000517525.1 Limulus polyphemus | reverse complement strand
ATAAATTATTTCTAATCATACCTGTATACAATCCGTAGTCTTACAGTAGATCTATAAATGTTTTAAATCATACCTATATACAATCCGCAGTCTTACAGTAAATTTATAAATTGTTTTAAATCATACCTGTATACAATCTGCAGTTTTACGGTAGATCTAGAAATTGTTTTAAATCATACCTGTACACAATCAGCAGTCTTACAGTAAATTTATAAATTGTTTTAACTCATACCTGTGTACAATCAGCAGTCTTGCAGTACATCTAGAAAGTGTTTTAAATCATACCTGTATACAATCAGCAGTCTTGCAGTACATCTAGAAAGTGTTTTAAATCATACCTGTGTACAATCCGCAGTCTTGCAGTAGATCTATAAATTGTTTTAAATCATACCTGTATACAATCCGCAGTCTTACAGTAGATCTAAAAATTGTTTTAAATCATACCTGTATACAATCCGCAGTCTTACGGTAGATCTAGAAATTGTTTTAAATCATACCTGTACACAATCCGCAGTCTTACAGTAGATCTATAAATTGTTTTAAATCATACCTGTATACAG
>NW_013799327.1:0-559 GCF_000517525.1 Limulus polyphemus | reverse complement strand
CTTATAAAGGTCAGTTAAATGTTCTGGAAGTGTATGTCCTTTCTTTACAGTTGTATTTCTTGCTTTAACATTGACTGTCTCTAGCTCCTGGCACACACACAACAATGCCTCTTCCTTAAGTATCTGCTCACATTTAGAGAAATTGGCCACTGTTATAGGTACTACTTGATGACCTGCCACAAGTGACCTTCCAATCTTCAAGTCCACTGGCCTGGATGGGTCTTCCACTGCTTTCACAAGCATTGGACTTCCTTGGGGATGTTCTTTTATCCTACCAAAAATTACCTTCTCTGACATAGGGGGTATTATAGTTGACTTAAGTGCTGTGACATGCAGATCAACGGATGCAGCAACACTTACTGGAATCTGGCCTTTGTTGTTTCCAAACGTCATTTTATCGAAGTTAACTACACACTCCTCGGTAGTAAATAGTCCAATCCTAATATGCATTGGTCTTCAATGTCAGCCAAGTATACTTTCTGTCTGTTCTTCATGTCCATGAGCTCGATAGTTACCCACACTGGTCCCCACAACCTTGCATAATGTCCTGTCACACCAC
>NW_013799326.1:0-555 GCF_000517525.1 Limulus polyphemus | reverse complement strand
CGAAGTTACGGAAAATCAATTAACAAACGGAGACGTAACAATACTATAATTTTATTTCGTCCCAAGAATAAGTAAGAGAGAGGGAGTCCAGACATGTTCTTTCTAGAGCAGGGGTGGCCAAACCGCGGGCCGCATGCGGCCCGTGATATATTTTACTGCGGCCCGCCTAACATTTATAAAATTCACTGTATTACAGCCCACGCATGATACTTAGACAGCCCCTGCGGCATTTTCATTATTTTTAATTTGTGCGAGGGATTTGTGCGTCATCATTTGATAATTTCACTTGACGTCACCGTTGTGTTCGCGCACTTTGGTCGTGCAGCTGTAATAGCGATCGCATCGAGGCAATCGATTGATTTTCCCAGTGTTGCCTCGGGCCATAGAAACGAATAACTTAACTCATTCATGCTATTAATTGTCAATGTGGACTGATTTTGCTGATCGAAGTGTCAAATGAAAGGTCCCTTCATTCTCTATTCACTGATGTAAAAATTATTATCCAAACGTCTTTTCCACCAGAGATAACTCGATTGACAAAAAATGATGAATTTT
>NW_013799325.1:0-560 GCF_000517525.1 Limulus polyphemus | reverse complement strand
ACGTGTCATTGTTTATAAAATAATCATACCAGGTAACGTTGTGTTCCAAGTGGCGTGTCATTGTTTATAAAATTATCATACCAGGTAACGTTGTGTTCCAAGTCTTTGTTTATAAAATTATTATACCAGGTGGAATTGTGTTCCAAGTGTTTGTTTATCAGTATATTATAATAGGTGACTTTGTGTTCCTGGTTGTTGTTTATAATATTATTATAACACCTGACGTTGTGTTCCAAGTCTTTTTTATAAAATTATTATAACAGGTGAAGTTATTTACCAAGTCTTAGTTTATAAAATTATTATAACAGGTGATATTGTGTTGAAAGTCTTTGTTTATAAAATTATTATACCAGGTGACGTTGTGTTCCAAGTATTTGTTTATAAAATTATAATACCAGTTAATGTTGTGTTCCAAGTCTTTGTTTATAAATTTAATATACTAGGTACCGTTGTGCTCCAAGTCTTTTATTATAAAATTATTATACCAGGTGTCGTTGTGTTCCAAATGGCGTGTCCTCGTTTATAAAATTATTATACCAGGTGACATTGTGTTCCAAGTT
>NW_013799324.1:0-558 GCF_000517525.1 Limulus polyphemus | reverse complement strand
AAGACACAATATTTAACGATACTGTGTACTGTCAATTAGAAGACACAAGATTTAACGATACTGTGTACTGTCAATAAGAAGACACAAGATTTAATGATACTGTATTCTGTCAATAAGAAGACACAAGATTTAACGATACTGTGTACTTTCAATAAGAAGACACAAGATTTAACAATACTGTGTACTGTCAATTAGAAGACACAATATTTAATGATACTATGTACTGTCAATAAGAAGACACAAGATTTAAAGATACTGTGTACTTTCAAGAAGAAAACACAAGATTTAACTATACTGTGTACTGTCAATAAGAACACACAAGATTTAACGATAATGTGTACTGTCAGTAAGAAAACCGAAGATTTAACAATAATGTGTCCTGTCAATAAAAAGACATAAGATTTTACAATAATGTGTCCTGTCAATAAAAAGACATAAGATTTTACAATATTGTGTAATGTCAATAAGAAGACACAATATTCAACGATAATGTGTACTGTCAGTAAGAAAATACAAGATTTAACAATAATGTGTACTGTCAATAAGAAGACACAATAT
>NW_013799323.1:0-578 GCF_000517525.1 Limulus polyphemus | reverse complement strand
GCCCCCCAGCACGAGTTTAAAACAAGTACTGAGGCGTATGCAATACCAAATCAGGAAGCTACAACTGTAGTTTCGGCTATTAATGACTTCTTCTTCAGATTTGGTATGCCATATGAACTGCATTCAGATCAAGGCCATAACTTCGAATCAGCTGTATTCCAAGAATGCTGCAAGTTGTTTGGCATCCGAAAGACCAGGACAACGCCACTTCACCCACAGTCCTATGGGATGGTAGAAAAGTACAACTGGACACTGGGACAGGAATTTGCAAGGTTTTGTAATAGCTGCCAAGATGATTGGGATGTCTTACTCCCTCCAGTGTTGATGGCCTATAGGACAGCAGAGCATGAAGCCACTGGATACACTCCAGCAAAGTTGATGTTTGGTCGGGAACTTCAGTTGCCAGTGGATCTGTTAACAGAATGCACACCTCATGAAGAGTTGCCTGAAAATGTGTCAGAGTTTGTGAAAGTGTTATCAGAAAGGATGGATGATATCCACCATCAAGTGCGTTCAAACTTGGAAACGTCTGCTGATTCGATGAAGTTATCTTATAATAAGAGATCTACTGAAGTCAG
>NW_013799322.1:0-559 GCF_000517525.1 Limulus polyphemus | reverse complement strand
GTGTTATCGGAAAGGATAGATGATGTTCACCATCAAGTGCGTACAAACTTGAAAACGTCTGCTGATTCGATGAAGTTAACTTATGATAAGAGATCTACTGAAGTCAGCTTTGTACCAGGAGACAAGGTGTGGTTGTATAATCCCAGGAAGACAAAAGGGAAGTCTCCTATGTTGTCTTCTCCATGGGAAGGCCCATATGACATAGTGGATCGTCTCTCAGACGTGACTTTCCGGATAAAATGTGGTTGGCGAGGTAAGCCAAAAGTGGTGCATGCCAACAGGCTTTGGCGTTATCACGGTTTAGGACATTTCAGTTGGGATGAAGTCGACCACAGAACAAATGACGCTGCTGAAGACGTGACACCTGAAGAAGCCACTGTTGAAGAAGAAAATCTACCCGGTTTTGAGAAGGGAAACAGTGAAGCCCTTAATGACGTTACTACCATTGATGTGACTGTTACCGATAATAGGACAAGTAAAGCAGAAGCCAACGAGAGATGGAGACCAGTATAGGAAGAAGATACGTTAGTAAAATTAAGAGTACTTTGTTAGTAATTTT
>NW_013799321.1:0-560 GCF_000517525.1 Limulus polyphemus | reverse complement strand
CAGGTTGAGATCCAAGTGGTGAGTTAATGAACAGATAGTTTTGATTAACGCAGATTGAGATTCAAGTGGTGAGTTAATGAACAGATAGTTTTGATTAACACAGGTTGAGATCCAAGTGGTGAGTTAATGAACAGATAGTTTTGATTAACGCAGGTTGATATCCAAGTGGTGAGTTAATGAACAGATAGTTTTGATTAACACAGGTTGAGATCCAAGTGGTGAGTTAATGAACAGATAGTTTTGATTAACGCAGATTGAGATCCAAGTGGTGAGTTAATGAACAGATAGTTTTGATTAACGCAGGTTGAGATCATTAATATCTATCGTTGTTACTTTTATCATTAGTATCTACCGTTGTTACTTTTATCATTAGTATCGTTGTTACTTTTACCATTAGTATCGTTGTTACTTTTATCGTTAGTATCGTTGTTACTTTTATCGTTAGTATCGTTGTTACTTTTATCATTAGTTGTTACTTTTATCATTAGTATCTATCGTTGTTACTTTTATCATTAGTATCGTTGTTACTTTTATCATTAGTATCTATTCTTGTTACTTTT
>NW_013799320.1:0-558 GCF_000517525.1 Limulus polyphemus | reverse complement strand
GTTGTAAGTCCTCAGACATACCGCTGTGCCACTGAGGGGCGAACTTAAATGCATGAATCGTTTCTAGGATTTGAAGAAATATGCGATCAATCTGGATCTGAATTTTTAGAAGAAACTTTTTTAGTTTCTGGACAAAAAAAAATGTTTTGATCTGGAAGGACTTCATGGGCAAGGTGCTGCGATTACGGCTGGTGTGTATTCTGGTGTTGAGACAAGAATACTAGAACGAGTACCATGTGCTAAGTGTGTATACCGTGCGACACACAGTCTAACTTTAGTGGTAAATGACTGTTCATTCATGGTTTGTTTCTGAAACTCTGTGTGCTTTTTGGACAACAGTATTAGAAGACTGGCTCTATAGCCAGCATTAGTGAAATCTAATCCTGCTAAAACACTAAAAAATTATGTCTCACGTGATGGTCCTCGTACTATGATTGGTTGATAGCTATGCATTATAGGCTTGCAGATGTTATAAAAACACTATCAAAAATCGTATATAAAAGTGACAAATCTGATGAACGTAATTAAACTAGTTTTTTTAGTAAGACATCTACAGTC
>NW_013799319.1:0-559 GCF_000517525.1 Limulus polyphemus | reverse complement strand
TAAAGATGAGTTTGGTGTTTATAAATTCTGTAACTAGAGTTACACTTAGGTGTTCATGGAGTAGTTCTTTCAAGTAAGGCTAAAGATGAGTATGGTGGTTATAAATTCTGTAACTTGAGTCACACCTATGTTTTCATGGATTAGTTGTACCAAATAACGCTAAAGATGAGTATGGTGGTTGTAAATTCGGTAACTAGAGATACGCCTAGGTGTTCGTGGAGATGTTGTACCAAATAACGCTAAAGATGAGTATGGTGGTTATAAATTCGGTAACTAGAGTTACACCTAAGTGTTCATAGAGTATTTGTACCAAGTAAGGCTAAAGATGAGAATGGTGGTTAAAAATTCGGTAACTAGATTTACAAATATGTGTTCGTGGAGCTGTTCTACCAAATAACGCTGAAGATGAGTATGGTGGTTACAAATTCGGTAACTAGAGTTACACCTAGGTGTTTGTGGAGTTGTTGTACCAAATAACGCGAAAGATGACTATGGGTGTTATAAATTCGATAACTAGAGTTAAACCTAAGTGTTCCTGGACTTTTTGTACCAAGTAAGG
>NW_013799318.1:0-559 GCF_000517525.1 Limulus polyphemus | reverse complement strand
AGACTATCGGATGTTATACATGTAGATGAAAAAAGAAGACAACAAAAGCAGTATGCTGCTTTATGTAGAGGTGAATACACTAACCAGGAACGATTGACCTCTTGTCCTTTCAGAAGGCGTCGTTTGAACCAAAATCCAGTCATAGAATGCCCGTCTTTGGCATCAAATGGACCTTCTTTATGTTAAAATTCATGTGCTCCAACTTTAACAATCTCTGTGTGATGTGCATGTGTTACAACTGCTGAGCCTGTTTTTTCAAACTTCATAAATCCAATATCCCTGTGTGTTAAAATATTTATTTGGTAATCCTTTTTTAGCTTAACAACAGTATTCTGTGGATTTGTTTCTGACAAAGTGGAATCCTTATTATTATTGTAGCTTTCAACAGGATAGAGAACAGCTTCTTCATTGTTTTCTTTTTCAAATGAAATAGCATATTCACAATCTTGCACTTTGACCTCTTTGCTGCCATCAAAAGGAACAGATGCTGGCTTACTGGTGTTATCACTTCCAGCAAGGAAAGCTCTCATCAATTTGCTTGACTCCACCATCGAAGCTG
>NW_013799317.1:0-679 GCF_000517525.1 Limulus polyphemus | reverse complement strand
AAGTTGATATTAACCTGTCACTATTAAGCAAATAAGTCGTTAATGTTGATCAACGTGTGTACAATGCTACAAATAACATATTGGAGAGTAGCAGAGGAAAGAACATGTTCTATCCATGTACTCTAAAAGTGTTGATGTTCATGTCTGAGGAATAAACACGTTCTACCAGCATGTACTCTAAAAGTTTTGATGTTCATGTCTGAGGAATGAACATGTTTTACCAGCATGTACTCTAAAAGTGTTGATGTTCATGTATGAGGAATAAACACGTTTTGCTTGCATGTACTCTAAAAGTGTTGATGTTCATGTCTGGGGAATGAACACGTTTTACTTGCATGTACTCTAAAAGTGTTGATGTTCATGTCTGGGGAATGAACACGTTTTACCAGCATGTACTCTAAAAGTTTTGATGTTCATGTCTGAGGAATGAACATGTTCTATCCATGTACTCTAAAAGTGTTGATGTTCATGTCTGAGGAATGAACACGTTCTATCCATGTACTCTAAAAGTGTTGATGTTCATGTCTGGGGAACGATCACGTTTTACTTGCATGTATTCTAAAAGTGTTGATGTTCATGTCTGGGGAATGAACACGTTTTACTTGCATGTACTCTAAAAGTTTTTATGTTCATGTCTGAAGAATGAACACGTTTTACCAGCATGTACTCTAAAAGTGTT
>NW_013799316.1:0-558 GCF_000517525.1 Limulus polyphemus | reverse complement strand
CTAGAAATTTGAAAAAATTTTTTTTAATTTTACCATTTACTTGTTATTAAATTTTGTAGTTCAAATATCCAACTTTCAATTTTATAGTTAAGTTTCAACTGTATTGATAGAAATCATTTATTCACTGTCAACAACTTGTATTGATGGAAAAGAAAGTCGTTTAATTTGAAAAATGCAATATTTTAGTAGTTAAAACACCATATCAGGTATTTTAAGTGAATAGTATGTTTTACCCAGAAACATTAAGTGCCGTTAAAATAATTAACGTTAGCCATGTAGCCAATTCTTTTATCTCTGATACAGCCCCCTGGTGGCTCAGAAGTACGTTCGAGAGCTTATAACACTGAAAATTGGGTTTAGATACCTGCACTGGACAGAGCACAACTTAATAACAAACAAGCTATGATGTGATGCAAACTATTGTTACGTCTCCGTTTGTTAATTGATTTCCCGTAAATTCGTTCGACGAAACTTTAGCGACACAAGCCCTTTCTTAATAAAACTGGTTTATTCTTTCCGAATACAACTTTACGATACACTTAATTTTCAACAGTCGTT
>NW_013799315.1:0-595 GCF_000517525.1 Limulus polyphemus | reverse complement strand
CACATTCTACTAGCAGCCAGTAGTATCATTGTGATTAATAACAATAACATTCTACTAACATCCAGTAGTATTATTGTGAATCATAACAATTACATTCTACTAGCACCAATTAGTATCATTGTGATTAATAACAATAACATTCTACTAACATCCAGTAGTATCATTGTGATTAATAACAATAACATTCTACTAACATCCAGTAGTATTATTGTGATTAATAACAATTATATTCTACTAGCACCTATTAGTATTATTGTGATTAATAACAATTACATTCTACTAGCACCCATTAGTATCATCCTGATTAATAACAATCACATTCTCCTAGCATCCAGTAGTATCATTGTGATTAATAACAATCACATTCTACTAGCTTCCAGTAGTATCATTGTGATTAATAACAATCACATTCTACTAGCATCCAGTAGTATTATTGTGATTAATAACAATCTCATTCTACTAGCATCCAGTAGTATCATTGTGATTAATAACAATCACATTCTACTAGCATCCAGTAGTATCATTGTGATTAATAACAATCACATTCTCCTAGCATCCAGTAGTATCATTGTGATTAATAACAATCACATTCTCC
>NW_013799314.1:0-559 GCF_000517525.1 Limulus polyphemus | reverse complement strand
AATTTATAACCACCATACTCATCTTTAACATTACTTGGTACAACTACTCCATGAACACCTAGGTGTAACTCTAGTTACCGAATGTGTAACCCCTTTCCTTATGTTTAGCGTTATTTTGTACAACTACTCCATGAGCACTTAGATGTAACTCTAGTTACCGAATTTATAACCACCATACTAATCTTAAGCCTTACTTGGTTCAAATACTCCATAAAAACCTAGGTGTAACTATAGTCACCGAATGTTTAACCCCTATACTCATCTTTAGCGTTATTTGGTATAACAACTCCACGAACATGTAGGTGTAACTCTAGTTACCGAATTTATAACCACCATACTCATCTTCAGCTTTACTTGGTACAACTACGCCATAAACACCGAGGTGTAACTATAGTTACCGAATTTAAACCATCATACTCATCTTTAGCCTTACTTGGTACAACTACTCCATGAACACCTAGGTGTAACTCTAGTTTCTGAGTTTATAACCACCATACTCATCTTTAGCCTTACTTGGTACAACTACTACATGAACACCTAGGTGTAACTATAGTTACCA
>NW_013799313.1:0-839 GCF_000517525.1 Limulus polyphemus | reverse complement strand
ACTGCAAGAAAAGTACTTCCAGAACAATTTTCACCGTGGAGAAGAGTATGAGTAACCATGGTTACTGCAAGAAAAGTACTTCCAGTACAATTTTCAACTTGGAGAACAGTATGAGTAACCATGGTTACTGCAAGAAAAGTACTTCCAGTACAATTTTCACGGTGAAGAACAGTATGAGTAACCATGGTTACTGCAAGGAAAGTACTTCCAGTACAATTTTCAACATGGCTTGCAGTAACCATGGTTACTCATACTGTTCTAAAAGTACTTCCAGTACAATTTTCAACGTGGAGAACAGTATGAGTAACCATGGTTACTGCAAGAAAAGTACTTCCAGAACAATTTTCACCATGAAGAACAGTATGAGTAACCATGGTTACTGCAAGGAAAGTACTTCCAGTACAATTTTCAACGTGGAGAACAGTATGAGTAACCATGGTAAACTGCGATACCTAATGATAAAATAACAAGGAAACACAGTCTCTTTAAACACAACAAAGGCAAACTTACATGATACAATAACAAGGAAGAACAGTCTCTGGTATTTTTTAAACACAACAAAGGCAAACTTACACAACCATTTGAAAGAAATATTTTTATAACAGTCTGGACAAGTAAGCTCTGTCTCTGGTATTTCTGATGCACAACAAGGGCAAACTTACCATAATCACACAGAAAGGAATGTTGTTACGACAGTCTGGACAAGTATGCTCTGTCTCTGGTATTTATGATGCACAACAAGGGCAAACTTACCATAATCACACAGAAAGGAATGTTGTTACAACAGTCTGGACAAGTAAGCTCTGTTTCTGGTATTCCTAGATGCACAACAAGGGCAA
>NW_013799312.1:0-558 GCF_000517525.1 Limulus polyphemus | reverse complement strand
TTCTTATTGACAGTACACAGTATTGTTAAATCTTGTGTGTTTTTACTGACAGGACACAGTATTGTTAAATCTTGTGTTTTCTTGTTGACAGTACACAGTATTGATAAATCCTGTATCTTCTTATTGACAGGACAGAGTATTGATAAATCTTGTATCTTCTTACTGACAGGACACAGTATTGTTAAATCCTGTATCCTCTTATTGACAGGACACAGTATTGTTAAATCTAGTGCCTTCTAATTGACAGTTCACAGTGTTGATAAATCCTGTATCTTCTTATTGACAGGACACAGTATTTTTAAATCTTGTGTCTTTTTATTGACAGTACACAGTATCGTTAAATCTTTTGGCTTGTTATTGATAGTACACAGCATCATTAAATCTTATGACTTGTTATGATAGTACACAGTATCGTTAAATATTTTGTCTTATTAATGACAGGACACATTATTGTTAAATTATGTCTCCTTATTGACAGTACATAGTATTGTTAAATTATGTCTCCTTATTGACAGTACACAGTATTGATAAATCCTGTATCTTCTTATTTACAGGACA
>NW_013799311.1:0-602 GCF_000517525.1 Limulus polyphemus | reverse complement strand
AAAATGATAATACATTTAATTAATTTTCAAAAGAAATGGTATACAAGCAAGCAATCAGGCAAACACTGTTATATGTGTTATTGAATGCCTTAACATTATTTTCTTCGGTATATTTTACACCAGATTAATTTCTCCTGTAAAAGTTTTCCATTGTTAAGATATAGAGTAGCAGAATTAATATTAAATGTTTTTATTTCTTTTTACCTGTGTTTACTATCCTTAGATCAATTCTTTTATATAAATAAAGATTCATTCATTGACTAACTGAAATAAACACTGATCAAGTCAGAGGAAAGATTACGAACGATAACTTTTGGCTGTTCTAAAATGTAACATCAGAAAATGCAGCATGGCCAACTAGGTACTACAGTTTTTAGATATATCATTCAATTAGTCCAACTAGGTCGATGGCAAAAATTGCCACTCGTTAAATCTTGATATAATATCAGAAATAAGTTTGTCTCACAACTGACAAACCTTTCTTCTTGAAATAAATAATAAGATTTAGGGATTAACATATATTTCCTCTCACGTAATTATATGTCTTTACAGAGAGAAATAGATGTATAAATTGTTTAATAACAAGGTCTGAGAAACACAGC
>NW_013799310.1:0-559 GCF_000517525.1 Limulus polyphemus | reverse complement strand
GATGTCCCATCATCGGTAATAGTCACATCAGTGTTAGTAACATCACCAAGAGCTTCACCGTTTCCCTTCTCCAAACTGAGTAGAGTTTCTTCTTCGACGGTGGCTTCTTCAGGTGGCACGTCTTGAGCAGCGTCATTTGTTCTGTTTTCCACTTCGTCCCAACTGAAATGTCCTGGACCGTGATAATGCCAAAGCCTGTTGGCATGCACCACTTTTGGTTTACCTCGCCGACCACATTTTTTCCGGAAAGTCACGTCTGAGAGACGATCCACTATGTCATAAGGGCCATCCCATGGAGAAGACAACTTAGGAGACTTCCCCTTGGTCTTCCTGGGATTATACAACCACACCTTGTCTCCTGCTTCAAAGCTGACTTCAGTAGATCTCTTATCATAAGTTAACTTCATCGAATCAGCAGACGTTTTCAAGTTTGAACGTACTTGATGGTGAATAGCATCCATCCTTTCTGATAACACTTTCACAAACTCTGACACATTCTCAGGCAACTCTTCATAAGGTGGGCGTCCTGTTAAAAGATCCACTGGCAACCGAAGTTCAC
>NW_013799309.1:0-555 GCF_000517525.1 Limulus polyphemus | reverse complement strand
TTCCAGGTATTTGATTATAATATTATTAGAACACCTGACGTTGTGTTCCAAGTCTTTGTTTACAAAATTATTATACCAGGTGACATTGTATTCCATGTGTTTGTTTATCAATTTATTATAACACTTGACGTTGTGTTCCAATTCTTTGTTTATAAAATTATTATAAAGGTGACTTTGTGTTCCAAGTCTTTGTTTATAAAATTATTATAACAGGTGACGTTGTGTTCCAAGTCTTTTTTATAAAATTATTATAACAGGTGATATTGTGTTCAAAGTCTTTGCTTATAAAATTATTTAAAACAGGTGACGTTGTGTTCCAAGTCTTTGTTTATAAAATTATTATACCAGGTGACATTGTATTCCATGTGTTTGTTTATCAAATTATTATAACACTTGACGTTGTGATCCATGTCTTTGTTTATAAAATTGTTATAACGGGTGATATTATGTGCCAAGTTTTTGTTTATAAAATATTATAACAGGTGACGTTGTGTTCAAATATTTCTTTATAAAATTATTATAACACTTGACGTTGTGTTCCAAGTCTTTGTTTAT
>NW_013799308.1:0-558 GCF_000517525.1 Limulus polyphemus | reverse complement strand
ATACCTTGTCTCCAGGTACAAAGCTAACTTCAGTAGATCTCTTATCATAAGTTAGCTTCATCGAATCAGCAGACATTTTCAACTTTGAATGCACTTGATGGTGAATATCATCCATCTTTTCCGATAGCACTTCCACAAACTCTGACACATTCTCAGGCAACTCTTCATAAGGTGAGTGTCCCGTATGCTTGGGTCTCCTTTTAGCACTACATGTAATGCATGTTCTGCACCATTCTTCCACATCTTGCCTCATATCTATCCAGTAATATCTTTGTCGTAGGTGACTCAATGTTTTCTTAACTCCGAGATGTCCTCCTGTTACAGTATCATGGGATTGACGCAGCACAACTTCCCGTAACTTTCTCGGTATAACTGTTTGCCAAGTCGTCCCATTGGTAATTTGCCATCTCCGTACAAGAATACCATCTGCAAGCTTTAATTGGTTCCAATGTGCCCAATAGTGCTTTGTCACAGGGCTTAGACTAGAAACCTTCTCCCAAGCAGGACACAAACACTTGTTTTAGAAAATCAATTATAGGCTTCAAATCTTGGTCTTTC
>NW_013799307.1:0-559 GCF_000517525.1 Limulus polyphemus | reverse complement strand
AGACGTGACTTTCCGGATAAAATGTGGTCAGCGAGTAAACCAAAAGTGGTGCATGCCAACAGGCTTTGGTGTTATCATGATCCAGGACATTTCAGTTGGGACGAAGTGGACAACAGAACAAATGACGCTGCTGAAGACGTGCCACCTGAAGAAGCCACTGTCGAAGAAGAAACTCTACTCAGTTTTGAGAAGGGAAATGGTGAAGCTTTTGATGAGGTTACTACCACTGACGTGACTGTTATCAACGATAGAACTTTCCTGATGAAGCAGATGAACCCCGCATGAAGCAGAAGCCAACGAGACGGAGACCAGTACGGAAGAAGATACGTCCCATAAAATTAAGAGACTTTGTTGAATTGTAATTTTGTGTTTGTAATTCTGTACATTTTAAGTTATTGTTATTGGTTTATTGTATGTGGTTATTGTTCGGGACGAACAATACTATGGAGGGGCAGTGTTGCGTCAGCGAGGTCACGTGAATAGTGTCACGCCACGTTTTCTAGAAATATCCTGTTCCTTCGTGAATGCCCTAGCATTTACTAGATTGGGGGTAGCCTGG
>NW_013799306.1:0-557 GCF_000517525.1 Limulus polyphemus | reverse complement strand
GTGGAAGAATGGTGCCGAACATGCAGTACATGTAGTGCTAAAAGGGGACCCAAGCATACGGGACGCCACCTTATGAAGAGTTGCCTGAGAATGTGTCAGAGTTTGTGAAAGTGTTATCGGAAAGGATGGATGATATCCACCATCAAGTGCATTCAAACTTGAAAACGTCTGCTGATTCGATGAAGTTAACTTATGATAAGAGATCTACTGAAGTCAACTTTGGACCAGGAGACAAGGTATGGTTGTATGATCCCAGGAAGACCAAAGGGAAGTCTCCTAAGTTGTCATCTCCATGGGAAGGCCCATACGACATTGTGGATTGTCTCTCAGACGTGACTTTCCGGATAAAATGTGGTCGGCGAGGTAAGCCAAAAGTGGTGCATGCCAACAGGCTTTGGCGTTATCACGGTCCAGGACATTTCACTTGGGACGAAGTAAAAAACAGAACAAATGACGCTGCTGAAGACGTGCCACCTGAAGAAGCCACCACCGAAGAAGAAACTCTACTCAGTTTTGAGAAGGGAAATGGTGAAGCTCTTGGTGAAGTTACTACCACT
>NW_013799305.1:0-934 GCF_000517525.1 Limulus polyphemus | reverse complement strand
AAATGACAGTACATCATCAAACAAACACTGATGTGATATAGATATATCAAGTAAAAGATGTAAGAATATAACATAAATGACAGTACATCATCAAACAAACATTGATGTGATATAGATATATCAAGTAAAAGATGTAAGGATATAACATGAATCACAGTACATCATCAAACAAACACTGATGTGATATAAATATATCAAGTAAAAGATGTAAGGATATAACATGAATCACAGTACATCATCAAACAAACACTGATGTGATATAAATATATCAAGTAACAGATGTAAGGATATAACATGAATCACAGTACATCATCAAACAAACACTGATGTGATATAAATATATCTAGTAAAAGATGTAAGGATATAACATGAATTGACAGTACATCATCAAACAAACACTGATGTGATATAAATATATCAAGTAAAAAATGTAAGGATATAACATGAATGACAGTACATCATCAAACAAACACTGATGTGATATAGATATATCAAGTAAAAGACGTAAGGATATAACATGAATGACAGTACATCATCAAACAAACACTGATGTGATATAGATATATCAAGTAAAAGATGTAAGGATATTACATGAATGACTGTATATCATGTGTTTAGTTTATGTTTTATATGACCAATATGTTTACTTTTATTAGCGCTATGAAGTTTAATAAATCTTATTCCCTAAACTATAGATTAAACTAATTAATTATTTACACTTAGAGTGAATGGGAAATGTTTATAATGTGTTAAGAGCATATAAAAACGAATTTCGCCTCATACAGATCGTTATTACTTTAAGTAATAATTTGTTTGATTAACACCTGACGTGTACCACAGACTTGAAGCCAATTAGTTTGCTCTTAATAGGACAATACGTCATTATGTCTATTATTAATGGCTGGAATATAATAATATTTTAGGCAGAGTTCAA
>NW_013799304.1:0-559 GCF_000517525.1 Limulus polyphemus | reverse complement strand
TGGAACCCAAAATTAGTTTGAAATCTACAGGGCTAGGTTTAGGACTAGAGTCCATGCTAAAGGGGAGAGCCTGCAAGAGCTGGCACAAGACTAGGAAAGTGTGGCACACAAGGCCTACCCAACTGCACCATCCATGTCCTCAAGCTGTTGCTGAGGGATCAGTTTATAGATGCCTTGGACAGTCCACAACTGAAGATATAAGTAAAGCAAGCACACCCCTCTACCATGCAGGATGCAATGGCCAGAGCTCTCGAATATGAATCCTACGTTAAGTCCAGCACAGAGATGCCAAGGTTGGTACAGCAATCAGGATTCAAGGCCAGAAAAGGTCAGCTTTCAGAGAAGTTTGAGGAACTTTGCTGGCACTGTAATAAACCTGGGCACAAGAGAGCTCAATGCTGGCAACTTCAACACAGGGGAGATGCCACAGCAGGAAAGGCTGCTACCCAGAAAGGTTGCTGGAACTGTGGAGAGCAACGACACATGAGGAGCCAGTGTAAGAAGAATACTACCAATAAGCCAGCTTTGGGAAACCAGTAGTGGTTGGTGCTAAGGTACG
>NW_013799303.1:0-750 GCF_000517525.1 Limulus polyphemus | reverse complement strand
ATTATTTGGTACAAAAACTCCACGAACACCTAGGTGTCACTATATTTACCGAATTTAAAACCACCATACTCATCGTTAGCGTTATTTGGTACAACAACTCCACGAACACCGAGGTGTAACTATATTTACCGAATTTAAAACCACCATACTCATCGTTAGCGTTATTTTGTAAAATCACTCCACAAACACCTAGGTGTAACTCTAGTTACCGAATTTATAACAACCATACTCATCTTTAGCCTTACTTGGTACAACTACTCCATAAACACATAGGTGTAACTATAGTTACCGAATTTATAACCATCATACCCATCCTTAGCCTTACTTGGTACAACTACTCAATGAACACCTAGGTGTAACTATAGTTACCGAATTTATAACCACCATTCTCATCTTTAGCGTTTTTTGGTACAAGAACTCCACGAACACCTAGGTGTAACTCTAGTTACCGAATTTATAACCACCATACTCGTTTTTAGCGTTATTTGGTACAACAACTCCACGAACACCTAGGTGTAACTGTAGTTACCGAATTTATAACCACCATACTCATATTTAGAATTATTTAGTACAACAACTCCACGAATACCTAGGCGTAACTTTAGTTACCGAATTTTTAACCACTATACTCATCTTTAGCATTATTTGGTACAACAACTCCACGAACACCTAGGTGTAACTCTAGTTACCGAATTTATAACCACCATACTCGTTTTTAGCGTTATGTGGTACAACAACGCCACGAACACG
>NW_013799302.1:0-1362 GCF_000517525.1 Limulus polyphemus | reverse complement strand
GAGTGACTGACGATCAAAAACTCATAATTCTGTTAGAATAACTCACCGTGGATGTATTAATATAAGAGCGACTGGCAATCAAATCCAACCATTCTGTTAGAATAACTCACCGTGGGTGTATTAATATAAGAGTGACTGACAATCAAATCCAACCATTCTGTTAGAATAACTCACCGTGGGTGCATTAATATAAGAGTGACTGGCGATCAAATCCAACCGTTCCGTTAGAATAACTCAACGTGAGTGAATTAATATGAATGAATGGCGATCAAATCCAACCGTTCTGTAAAATAACTCAACGTGGATGTATTAATATAAGAGTGACTGACGATCAAATCGAACCATTCTGTTAGAATAACTCACTGTGGGTGTATTAATATAAGAATGACTGACGACCAAATCCAACCACACTTTTAGAATAACTCACCGTGAGTGCATTAATATAAGAGTAAATGACGATCAAATCGAACCATTCTGTTAGAATAACTCACCGTGGGTGTATTAATATAAGAGTGACTGACGATCAAATCTCACAATTCTGTTAGAATAACTCACTGTGGGTGTATTAATATAAGAATGACTGACGACCAAATCCAACCACACTTTTAGAATAACTCACCGTGAGTGCATTAATATAAGAGTAAATGACGATCAAATCTAAACCATTCTGTTAGAATAAATCACAGTGGATACATTAATATAAGAGTGACTGACGATCAAATCTAAAACATTCCGTTAGAATAACTCGACGTGGGTGAATTAATATGAGTGACTGGCGATCAAATCCAACCATTCTGTTAGAATAACTCACCGTGGGTGTATTAATATAAGAGTGACTGTCGATCAAATGTAATCATTCTGTTAGAATAACTCACCGTGGGTGCATTAATATAAGAGTGACTGACGATCAAATCCAACCGTTCTGTTAGAATAACTCACCGTGGATGTATTAATATAAGAGTAACTGACGATCAAGTCGAACCATTCTGTTAGAATAACTCACTGTGGGTGTATTAATATAAGAATGACTGACGACCAAATCCAACCACACTTTTAGAATAACTCACCGTGGGTGCATTAATATAAAAATGACTGACGACAAAATCCAACCACACTTTTAGAATAACTCACCGTGGTGCATTAATATAAGAGTAAATGACGATCAGATCCAACCATTCTGTTAGAATAAGTCACATTGGGTGTATTAATATAAGAGTGACTCACGATCAAATCCAACCATTCTGTCAAAATAACTCACCGGGTGTGTATTAATATAAGAGTGACTGACGATCAAATCGAACAATTCTGTTAGAATAACTCACTGTGGGTGTATTAATATAAGAGTGACTGACAATCAAATCC
>NW_013799301.1:0-559 GCF_000517525.1 Limulus polyphemus | reverse complement strand
AACAGAATGCCTTTTGGTTTATGCAATGCCCCTTCAACATTTCAGAGATTAATGGATGTTGTATTGTCAGGCTTGCAAGATTCCGAATGTTTCTGTTACTTAGACGATGTTATAGTGTTCGCTGCAAGTTTTGAAGAACACTTAGAAAGGTTAAGACATGTATTCAATAGATTAAGAAAAGCAAACTTAAAACTTAAACCAAGTAAATGTCAGTTTTTGAAAAATGAAGTAGAATACTTGGGTCATATAGTGACCGCAGACGGTGTAAAACCCGACCCTAAAAAGTTGGAAGTTTGTAGAAATTATCCAGTACCTAAAGCTGTAAAAGATATTCGTGCATTTCTAGGATTTGTAGGATTCTATAGAAAATTTATACCACATTTTGCTTTATTAGCAAAACCCCTAACTGAGTTAACTAAGAAAGAAATAAAATTTCAGTGGACAGATAAAAGACAGGAAGCATTCGAAAATCTGAGAGAAGCTTTATTAAAAGCACCGATATTAAGTTACCCAGATTTTAGTAAAGAATTTATACTAAGCACAGATGCTTCAGGTTTTG
>NW_013799300.1:0-603 GCF_000517525.1 Limulus polyphemus | reverse complement strand
AGGATTATCTTGATGAAAATATAATAGATCTTAGAGCAAACTTTAAAGGAGACAGCACGATACTAGTCAGGAAATTTATTGGGTGTAAGAAAGTTAAGGGTGAAGTTTGTGGACCCGATGACTGTTTTGGTAACCATAAAGACCGATCAAAAACCCTGAAACTGGAGTATCTAATAAGCCTCTCGTAATAGTCATGGTAGGCCTAACAGAGAGAACGAAACTCTACAGTACGTCCTGAGGGGTTAGTGGTTGAAAGAGTTCCCGTGAATCCCAAAAAATAAAAATGTCATTATCGGGACTAAAAACGCAAGAAACTGCAAATTTCGAGTCAAGTCTGGATAGGACATTGTGAAAGTGTACAGCTAATACTTCAGAGAACATCAGGTGCAATAACCTCTTAGTTAAAATGTAGGAAGCCTGGTGTCAAATCCTCACATGAGGACAGCTTACAACCTCACTTACAAGAGCAGTATAACCAGAGCTGTAGAAATATTCCAGCAGACCTTATGACTTACATTAAACAAATAAAATATCTCATAAAATTGATACTGTAGGTGCAGCCCCGACACCTAAAACAATCGGAGATTTTCAAGGAACTAGAAA
>NW_013799299.1:0-1358 GCF_000517525.1 Limulus polyphemus | reverse complement strand
ACACAGTATTGATAAATCCTGTATCTTCTTATTGACAGGACACAGTATTGTTAAATCTTGTGTATTCTTATTGACAGTACACAGTATTGATAAATCCTTTATATTCTTATTGACAGGACACATTATTGTTAAATTATTGACAGGACACAGTATTGTTAAATCGGATTTATCAATACTGTGTACTGTCAATAAGAAGACACAAGATTTAACAATACTGAGTCCTGTCAATAAGAAGATACAGGATTAATCAATATTGTGTCCTGTCTAAAAGAAGATACAGGATTTATCAATACTGTGTACTGTCAATAAGAAGACACAAGATTTAAAGATACTGTGTCCTGTCAATAAGAAGATACAGGATTTATCATTTATCTTCTTATTGACAGGACACAGTATTATTAAATCTTGTATCTTCTTATTGACAGTACACAGTACTGATAAATCCTATATCTTCTTATTTACAGGACACATTATTGTTAAATATTGTGTCTTCTTATTGACAGTACACAGTACTGATAAATCTTTTATCTTCTTATTGATAAGATACAATTTTGTTAAATGTATTGTCTTCTTATTGACAGTACACAGTATTGATAAATCCTGTATCTTCTTATTGACAGGACACAGTATTGTTAAATCTTGTGTCTTCTTTTTCAATACTGTGTCCTGTCATAAATCCTGTATCTTCTTATTGACAGGACACAATATTGTTAATTCTTGTGTCTTCTAATTGACAGTACACAGTGTTGATAAGTCTTGTGTCTTCTTATTGACATTACACAGTATTGATAAATCCTGTATCTTCTTACTGACAGGACACAGTATTGTTAAATCTTGGGTTTTCTTATTGACAGTACACAGTGTTGATAAATCCTTTATCTTCTTATTGACAGGACACAGTATTGATAAATCCTGTATCTGCTTATTAACAGGACACAGTATTGTTAAATCTTGTGTCTTCTTTTTGACAGTACACAGTATTTATAAATCCTGTATCTTCTTATTGACATGAAACAATATTGATTAATCCTGTATCTTCTTATTGACAGGACACAGTATTGTTAAATCTTTTGTCTTCTTATTGACAGTACAAAGAATTGATAAATCCTTTATATTCTTATTGACAAGACACATTATTGTTAAATCTTGTGTCTTCTTTTCGACAGTACACAGTATTGATAAATCCTGTATCTTCTTATTGACAGGACACTGTATTCTTAAATCTTGTAGATACTGTGTACTGTCAATAAAAAGAGTTAAATCTTGTTTTCTTTTTGATAGTACACAGTATCGTTAAATCTTGTGTCTTTTTATTGACATTACATAGTATTGTTAAATTTTGTGTCTTCTTATTGACA
>NW_013799298.1:0-595 GCF_000517525.1 Limulus polyphemus | reverse complement strand
GGTCGTTTTATGGTTTCAAGAAGCCATAAAAAGAGTAATCGTATGTGTACTGCACTGAAGCTTCTTGTTACCGATTGTTTCTCGATTTCTTGTTACCAGAGGGTTCTGAATTGATTATTATTCACCAATTTTGTTATGTAGGTACACTCTATCGTTGCGCAGTTATATGCAGAGTTTCACCTTTCTACTATTCGTTTTGAGGAAGTTATGGAAGATTTTGCGTTTTGTACCAGTACTTCGTTCCATTTGGACTAATCTTCTCGAATTTTTTTTATGAACGTTCATTGCATACTCACGTATTTACATGCAAAACTCTCGCTTCATATTATCATTTTTGAGACTTTTGTGGTCCACTTTGTTATTACTTTATTGGCTTTTTGAAAGAGAATGTGTAGTGCAGTGAAGCTTTTTGGTATTGCTCTGTTATAGATTTCTTGCTATCAGAGGGGTCTAAATTGATGGATCTTAACCTTTTTTGCTATGTATATTCACTAGTTCGTGTCACAGTATCATGCGAAGTTTCACCTTCCTACGATGCGTTTTAAGGGAGTTATTGAAGGTTTTGCGTTTTGTACCAGTACTTAGTACCATTTAT
>NW_013799297.1:0-894 GCF_000517525.1 Limulus polyphemus | reverse complement strand
TACAGCAGTGGTTGGAGGAGAAAGAAAATAAACAGAAGAGAGATTACAGCAGTGGTTGGAGGAGAAAGAAAATAAACAAGAAGAGAGATTACAGCAATTGAGAGAAAGCCAGAGTACACAAATGGAAAACATTATTAAATTTCAAAGCGAATTAAATACATTAAAGAATGATTTACTGTCTTTTACACAAGGAGGATATATTAGCCATCGATCTAATCAGCCTCAGGCAATGGGAAGCCCCTTCCAGACCCCGCAGCTAAACCCTAATGCAGACATCTTCAGTCCTGTTAGAAGTCACATCCCAGATTTAGATCACCCCTATTGCTGACATTCATGTAAGAAGGAAGCCATAGGAAGTCGATGGGAAGGCACCGTGGGAAGCATATAGAGCACAATTTGAGCTCCTGGCAGATATGAATGCATGGACAGAGGAGCAGAAAGCAGTATATCTGCAATGAGCTTGAAAGGACAACCACTGGAAATGCTTGGACAGTTGTCAGCAGACGACAGGCACAACTATAGAGCACTGGTAGCAGCTCTAGAACTCAGGTATGGAACTCAAAATCAGTCCGAAGTCTACAGGGCTAGGTTTAGGATGAGAGTCTGTGCTAAAGGGAAGAGCCTGCAAGAGCTGGCACATGATTTGGAAAGTATGGCACACAAGGCCTACCCAACTGCACCACCCGATCTCCTCAAGTTGTTGCTGAGGGATCAGTTTGTAGATGCCTTGGACAGTCCACAACAAAAGATACAAGTGAAGCAAGCACACCCCTCTACTTTGCAGGATGCAATGGCTAGAGCTCTTGAATTTGAATCCTACGTTAAGTCCAGCACAGAGGTACCAAGGTTGGTACAGTCATCAGGATTCAAGGCCAGAAAGGTCAGCTTTCAGAG
>NW_013799296.1:0-560 GCF_000517525.1 Limulus polyphemus | reverse complement strand
AAATTTGCTAATCCTCAAGTTTATTAGTTATCACAAAGAATTGTTCAGTAATATTACAACAGAGATAGGTTGCTAATCCTCAGGTTTATTAGTTATCTACAGAGAATTGTTCAATAATATTTCAACACAGATAAATTGCTAAACCTAAAGTTTATTAGTTATCTAAAGAGAATTGGTTAGTAATATTACAACACAGACAAATTGCTAATCCTCAAGTTTATTAGTGATCTACAGATAATTATTCTGTAATATTATAACACAGACAAATTGCTAATTCTAAAGTTTATTAGTGATCTACAGAGAATTGTTTAGTAATAGTACAACACAGAAAAACTGCTAATCCTCAAGTTTATTAGAGATCTACAGAGAATTGTTCAGTAATATTACAACACAGACAGGTTGCTAATCCTAAAGTTTAATAGTGATCTATAGAGAATTGTTCAGTAATATTACAACACAGACAGGTTGCTAAACCTCAAGTTTATTAGTGATCTACAGAGAATTATTCAGTAATATTACAATACAGACAGGTTGCTAATCCTCAAGTTTTTTAGTGATCT
>NW_013799295.1:0-935 GCF_000517525.1 Limulus polyphemus | reverse complement strand
CTGTGTGTTAGTCAATCATTACAGGATGGATGATCTTACTGACACACATCAGAAATGTGTGTTATTCAATCATTACAGGATAGATGAATCTTACTGACACACATCAGAACAGTGTGTTAGTCAGTCATTGCAGGATGGAGGAGTCTTACTGACACACATCCGAACTGTGTGTTAGTCAATCATTACAGGATGGATGAGTCTTACTGACACACATCAGAACCATGTGTTAGTCAATCATTACAGGATGGTTGAGTCTTACTGACACACATCAGAACAGTGTGTTAGTCAATCATTACAGGATGGATGAGTCTTACTGACACACATCAGAACTGTGTGTTAGTCAATCATTACAGGATGGATGATCTTACTGACACACACATCAGAACCATGTGTTAGTCAATCATTACAGGATGGATGAGTCTTACTGACACACATCAGAACCATGTGTTAATCAATCATTACAGGATGGTTGAGTGTTACTGATATATATATCAGAACCATGTGTTAGTCAATCAGAGAACCAAACATGACCCAGTGGTTAGTGTGCCAGATTATTACTCTGTGGTTCATATCACAGAGAACCAAACATGACCCAGTGATTAGTGTGCCAGACTATTTTTCCATGGTTTATATCACAGAGAACCAAACATGGCCCAGTGGTTAGTGTGCCAGATTATTGTTTTGTGGTTCATATCACATAGAACCAAACATGGCCCAGTGGTTAGTGTGCCAGACTATTTTTTGATGGTTCATATCACAGAGAACCAAACATGGCCCAGTGGTTGGTGTGCCAGATTATTGTTCTGTGGTTCATATCACAGAGAACCAAACATGATGCAGTGGTTAGTGTGCCAGACTATTGTTCTGTAGTTCATCTTACAGAGAACCAAACATGGCCCAATGGTTAGTGTGCCAGACTATTGTTCTGTGGTTCA
>NW_013799294.1:0-851 GCF_000517525.1 Limulus polyphemus | reverse complement strand
GCATTAGTCCATTGTGTAATTTTACTAATAAATGATTTTTCTGGGAATCACTGTTTGTCGGTTAAACCTTTTCTGTACAAAAAAGGTTTAACCGATTTGTGTCACTTGGCTCAGTATTGTACAGAAAAGGTTTAACCGATTTGTGTCACTTGGCTTAGTATTGTACAGAAAAGGTTTAACCGATTTGTGTCACTTGGCTTAGTATTGTACAGAAAAGGTTGAACCGATTTGTGTCACTTGGCTTAGTATTGTACAGAAAAGGTTTAACCGATTTGTGTCACTTGGCTCAGTAATAACAGTTTCTACACTTACTTTCGTGTGTAGTATAAGAACCGGGCCAGATTTCTGTCGTACTCATTGTCATCGCCTGGAATAAAAGCAATTAACAAAAATCATTAGAGGTTTATTTTTTAATTAGTTTAATTAGTAACAACGACAAATTTAAGATAAAGAAAGAACTCTTATTAGATATTTACATTTGTTAAGATATTCGGTTTGTTTTGTAAAAACTGGTTCGGTTATTTTAATAAAAAATCTTAAAAAAAGTATATATCTATTTGGCCCGGCATGACCAGAAGGTTAGGGCACTTGACTCGCAATCTGAGGGGCGCAGGTTCGAATCCTCGTCCCATCAAACATGCTCGTTCTTTCAGCCACGGAGACGTTATAATGTCACAGTCAATCCCACCATTCGTTGGTAAAAGAGTAGCCCAAGAGTTGGGGATGTGTGGTGATGAGTAGTTGCCCCCCAGTGACACAGCGGTATGTCTGCGGACTTACAACGCTAGAATCCGGGTTTCGATACCCGTGGTGGGCAGAGCACAGATAGCCCATTGTGTAGCTTTGTGCTT
>NW_013799293.1:0-559 GCF_000517525.1 Limulus polyphemus | reverse complement strand
GTATTGTGTAAGTAAAAAACGTTGATGTCGCGTTTTATTAATGTTACTTATAACTTTCATTGTAATCATAAATTAACACCAAAGTATTTCCACCTTTATCATAAATCTAAATAAAATATTTTCATCTTTATAAAACGTGTAAAACTATAAAATATTTTAGTCTTTGTTGTAAATATAAAATAAATATTTTCATTTTTTATGATAAATCTAGCACTAAATTATTTTCATCAGAGTAATTATACTATGATTTTTGATAATGTATGAATATCTTTACAAAATTTTGCAGGTTACTGGTAAACATTACAAGGTTTTTGTGCAAAAAATATCAGGTTTTTAAATTAAGTAATAAGGTGTTTAATTAAAAATTTTCTCATAAAATGTTTTCTTTCAGAATGTTGGCAATCCAACATGCAAAGTAATTTTGATTTTAAGAGTAAAAATACTTTTATGCATTAGAACATTTTAAAATTTCACATGCGAAATCTTTACAACCTCCAGATAATTATAACTGTTACGTCTCCGTTTGTTAATTGATTTTCTGTTACTTGTTCCGACGAAA
>NW_013799292.1:0-885 GCF_000517525.1 Limulus polyphemus | reverse complement strand
CCACCATACTTCATCTTTAGCCTTACTTGGTACAACTTTAGGTATTTATGGAGTAGTTGTGCCAAGTAAGGCTAAAGATTAGTATGGTGGTTATAAATTTGGAAACTAGAGATACACCTAGGTGTTCGTAGAGTTTTTGTACCAAATAACGCTAAAGATGAGTATGGGGGTTACATATTCGGTAACTAGAGTTACACCTATGTGTTCATAGAGTAGTTATATCAAGTAAGGCTAAAGATGAGCATGATGGTTATAAATTCGGAAACTAGAGTTACACCTAGGTGTTCATGGAGCGGTGTAACTATAGTTACCGAATTTATATCCAAAATACTCATCTTTAGCCTTACTTGGTACAACTACGCCATGATAACCTAGGTGTAGCAATAGTTAACGAACCTAAAATCACCATACTCTTCTTCAGCCTTACTTGGTACAACTACTGCATAAACACCTATGTGTAACTATAGTTACCGAATTTATAACCATAATACTCATCTTTAGCCTTACTTGGTACAACTACTCCATAAATACGTAGGTGTAACTCTAGTTACCGAATTTGTAACCAAGATACTCATCTTTAGCGTTATTTGGTACAACTACTCCATAAACACCTAGGTGTAACTCTATTTACAGAATTTATTACTACCATACTCATCTTTAGCCTTTCTTGGGACAAGTACTCCATGAACACTTACGTCTAACTCTAGTTACCGAATTTATAACCCCCATACTCATCTTTAGCCTTTCTTGGTACAACTACTCCATGTAAACTTACGTTTAACTCTAGTTACCGAATTTACAACCCCCATATTCATCTTTAGCGTTATTTGGTAAAACAAGTCCACGAACACCTTGGTGTAACTTTAGTTGCCGAATTTGTAACCA
>NW_013799291.1:0-692 GCF_000517525.1 Limulus polyphemus | reverse complement strand
TGCCATTAAGCAATATTTATATTTGAAAATTACGCAATGAACGTAAAAATGTAGTTTTAACTTTTGTTTGTTTGTTGTGAAGCATAAAGCTATACAATGGGCTATCTGTGCTGTGCCCTGCACGAGTAACGAAACCCAGTTTTTAGAGTTATAAGCCTTCCGATTTACCACTGAGATACTGGGGGAAAAAGAGGAAGTCACGAGATCGAATCCCCTCACCGAACATGACTGTCATTACAGCCTTATGGGTATTGTACTGTGACGACCAATCTCACTAGTCATCAGTAAAAAGTAGCCCATGCCTAGTCTCTCACTTCAAAATTAGGGATGTATAGCGGAGATAGCCCTCGCTTTGTACGAAATTCAACAACAACAAATCAATACAAAATTTATCTGTGGCACTCGTCCTTAATTTTGAATTGATAGACCTAGAGAGAAGGCAGCTAGCCAACACCACTCGCCACAAATACTTGAACTACTATAACCGAATTATGGTATTTCACCGTCACTCTCATAACGCACTCACAGCCCGAAAATCTAGAGAGTAGATTCAGAGTAACGGTTTGTTTGTTTGTAGTTAAGCCCAAAGCTACACAATAGGCTATCCGTGCTCTGCCCACCACGGGTACCGATACCGGGATTCTAGAGTTGTAAATCCGCAGACTTACCGCTGTGCCACTGAGGGGGGGGGG
>NW_013799290.1:0-559 GCF_000517525.1 Limulus polyphemus | reverse complement strand
AAATGTAGTGTAAGAACTATTAAAAATACCATTATCCATGTCAATAAAATGTACTGTATAGAGGACTAAAGAGACCGTTATCAAGGTTAACTAAATCTAGTTGAAAAAGGACTAGAAAGACAGTTATCAAAGTCAACAAAATCTAGTGTAAGAAAGACTAAAAATACCATTATGAATGATAAAAAATTTAGTGTAACAATTATTAAAAAAACCGTTATTAAAGTCGAAAAAATCTTGCGAAACAAGGACTAAAAATACCGTTAAGAAAGTCATCAAAATCCAGTGTAAGAAGTAATAAAATGACCATTATCAAAGTCAACAAAATCAAGTGTAAGAATTACTAAAAAGACCGTTATTAAAGTCGAAAAAATCTTGCGAAAGAAGGACTAAAAATACCGTTAAGAAAGTCATCAAAATCTAGTGTAAGAAGGACTAAAAAGACATTTATCAAAGTCGAAAATATCAAGTGTAGAAAGGACTAAAAAGACCGTTATAAAAGACACAAAAAACTAGTGTAAGATGGAATAAAAAGACCATTATCAAAGTCGACAAAATATTT
>NW_013799289.1:0-556 GCF_000517525.1 Limulus polyphemus | reverse complement strand
ACACTTAGGTGTAACTCTAGTTACAGAAGTTTATAACCACCATACTCATCTTTAGCCTTACTTGGTACAACTACTCCATAAACACCTGTGTGTAACTCTAGTTACCGAATTTATAACCACCATACTCATCTTTAGCCTTACATGGTACAACTACTCCATAAACACATAGGTGTAACTCTAGTTACAGAATCTATAACCATCATACTCATCATTAGCTTTACTTGGTACAACTACTCCATAAAAATCTAGGTTTAAGTATAGTTAGGGAATGTATTACCACCATACTCATCTTTAGCCTTACTTGGTACAACTACTCCATAAACACCTGTGTGTAACTCTAGTTACCGAATTTATAACCACCATACTCATCTTTAGCCTTACATGGTACAACTACTCCATGAACACTTAGGTGTAATTCTAGTTACAGAATTTATAACCACCTTACTCATCTTTAGCCTTACTTGGTACAACATATCTCCATAAACACCTAGGTGTAACTCTAGTTACCGAGTTTATAACCACCATACTCATCTTTAGCCTTACTTGGTACAACTAC
>NW_013799288.1:0-559 GCF_000517525.1 Limulus polyphemus | reverse complement strand
ATAAATTGAATCGTAAATAATGTGTTTAGAAATGGATGTTACTAAAGTTTTGCTACTATCAATCAATCTATCATTTCATTTCGCTGTACACTCTCTAAAACTTGCTATAGATAAATTGGCTTTAAATCTCAAGTATTAACACAAACTTTCAGCTGGATTAACATCAGGATTTATCGGTAGCCATTTTCTAACTAAAAAACTTTTACATTCTCCAAATAACTCCTTTACAGCTAGATAATGTGTTTTGGGATTAAGTTGGCCATAACTGATATCTAATTTATAAAATCACATAGGAAACGATATTAGTACAATAAGTTACAAATACAAACTCTGGCGAATTGATTTTCGTATCTCAGTCAATGACAAATATATAAGCTAAAAGCACAATCAGTTGTTTTGAGCTATGTTGATATTTTTCTTTTGTTAAGAAATAGAAACAGGAAACTTCACGATATCAAATCAAAAAGCCAAACTGTTTCGTCCAATCACTGTCTCTGATGAACAGTTATTATTGTCTTGCTGAAAATGACCATACTGACTACCTTGACGATCATGCCCC
>NW_013799287.1:0-792 GCF_000517525.1 Limulus polyphemus | reverse complement strand
TAAAAACATCACTTTAAATAAAACTTTGTCTTTCAAAGTAATTATTTACTGAGCCAGGTGGCTTTGTGCCTGAGGTTTTGTGTTAACACACGTTGAGTACAAAGGAAGCCACTCGTAACAACATCGTATTTATTATGCATAAATAACCTTTCAATGACAAATAATCAACTTTTAAGTAGAGCAAAGACATTCGCTCTACTAGGAGCACTTCTCTCTCTGAAAAAGGTATTCTGCATGACACGAAAAATAGGTTATATGTATGTTGTTTTCGATTGCATGTCTTCTAACCTAATGAAGTGCTAAGACATATTAGTATCACAAACAGTATATATACTTGGCTAACACTAGGTATCTAAACTCATTCCATGATTGAGCAGCTAAAAAATACAATTTATATGTTAATTCTCATCAGAGCAACTAGGCCGAAGGATGTAGTGTATATATGTGTGTGTGTGTTTTATAGTAAAGGCACATCGGGCTACCTGCTGTGTCCACCGAAGGGAATTGAACACCTGATTTTAGCGTTGTAAATACGTAGAATTACCGCTGTCCCAGGGCTATAGTACAATTTTAACTGTATCGTAAAGGAAAAACGTTTATAGACTTCGTGGGTTTCAACTAAATCTATTCAAAGGATTTATGTTAAAAATACAATCTATAAGGCAGTTGTTGTTTTTACAATGCAAAGCTACAGTCTGTCCAATAGAGAACTGAAAACCTGGATTTTAGCGTTGTAAGTCCATAAACTTTCCGCTGACCTACCGGAAGACCTATTAAAGTAAACAAGTACAA
>NW_013799286.1:0-559 GCF_000517525.1 Limulus polyphemus | reverse complement strand
GTTTTGATTTTACCGTTTTAATTTATATCATTAAATACTGTTAGTAAGGTTGTCACATAAAATTCTCTTAATCGTCTTAATTTATTATTGCTTTATAGTTTTAATTTATGGAATTCGCTTGATTTTGACTAGAATGTCCTCAATAAATAATCACACAAGTAATTGTGATTAAATTTCACAACATTATCCAGTTTGTGGCTAGTAATCATATTAACAATAAACTCTGTCTAGTTTGAAGCTAGTAATTTTAATAGCAATAAACTAGCCAGTTTGTGGCTAGTAATTATAATAACAATAAACGATGTCTAGTTTGCAGCTAGTAATTATAATAACAATAAACGTTGTCTAGTTTGTGGCTAGTAATTATAATAACAATAAACATTGTCTAGTTTGTGGCTAGTAATTATAATAACAATAAACGCTGTCTAGTTTGCAGCTAGTAATTATAATAACAATATACATTGTCTAGTTTGCAGCTAGTAATTATAATAACAATATACATTGTCTACTTTGCAGCTAGTAATTATAATAACAATAAACGCTGTCTAGCTTGTAGCTA
>NW_013799285.1:0-627 GCF_000517525.1 Limulus polyphemus | reverse complement strand
ATAATATGGACGTTTCGCAATTTCCTTAAATTTCATCAGCAGCGTTAATATCTGATAAAAAAGAATAGTTTATAATATTCGAATCACAAAAACATCGTTAGCATTGAGCGAGTTTTCGTATTCAATCGGAATTTTAGAAAGAACAAATTTAAACGGTAACAATATAACGGAATGTATTATAAAACGTGCGGCATACATATGTTTAATAAAAAACATTGTTAAGAGAAACTATTATAGAGAAAGGCTTAAATATAAGTACTGTATCTTTAAAATAATAATAAATATCAAATAAAAACACTGAGAATCCAGAATTTATTAAATTAATGACAACAGGGAGAAGTTAATGTTATTATTTAGTGTTGGGTATTTACTGAAAATGGAGAGGCTTTCTTTAATAAAGAGTTTGTAATCTGTGGCTCCGGAGTCGAGAATTTTAGTTTTCTAGAAGTATAAGGTGGTTGATATTCTCACTGTGAAATTGAATACAAGACTCGGGTGGACAAGTTAACTTACATTCGCTTCATACAATTATATTGTTACCGTTTAAATCTGATTTTTGTATATGAAAACTCTCTCAACGCTAATGTTGTATTTTCAGTTCGAATATTATGAACTAATTTTTGAGTT
>NW_013799284.1:0-683 GCF_000517525.1 Limulus polyphemus | reverse complement strand
GGTGTAATAGTCGATCAGTCTCTAAAACTATTCACTCAGTGTGCTATTGTTAGTGTTAAGGCAAATAGTATTTTAGGTTGTATCTACATAAATATTGAATACAAGTCTAAAGAGGTTATAATTTAATTGTATAAGTGTCATTGGTTAAGCCATGTTTGGAGTATTGTGTTCAGTCATAGGAAGAACGTCGAATTGTTGGAAAGGGTTCAGATGAGGGTTACTAGAATGGTGCCTGGGATGGAGGGGTTGTCATATGAGGAGAGGCTAAGATTTTTGATTCTTATTGAGGTGTTTAAAATTGTAAAGGGAACTTATAGTAGGACTATTTGGCAAGGTAGGAGTCACCTACAGCTAAGACAGTTTTATTTTTCTATCAGGGTAGTTGGCCTTTGGATGTTGTGGAGGCAGTAAAGATTAAAAAATGTATATAATAGTTTAGTTTAGAGAATGTGAGAGCCGGTATGAGCCAATAGGTATCTTATTGTCCCTTAACATTATGTTATGTCAAGGTTTAGCTGACCAAGCAAAGCGAGGGTCCAAGGCTCACCTTAGGGCCCTGGAAGTTCTTGGATCCTGGATCAAATTTTATCCATTCTTATATTTTTCCTGAGAGTAAGTTTCCTAATTCTGATCCATTTTTACAAATTGAAAATTGTAAAATAAGTGCAATAAATTAATCAAGG
>NW_013799283.1:0-556 GCF_000517525.1 Limulus polyphemus | reverse complement strand
ATATATTATAGTTCTATTTAGTTCTATTCAATATTTTATATTTTATTTAATATCTTATAGTTCTATTCAATATTTTATAGTTTTATTTAATATCTTATAGTTCTATTTAGTTCTATTCAATATCTTATAGTTCTATTTAGTTCTATTCAATATCTTATAGTTCTATTTAGTTCTATTCAATATCTTATAGTTCTATTTAGTTCTATTCAATATTTTATAGTTTTATTTAACGTCTTATAGTTCTATTTAGTTCTATTCAATATCTTATAGTTCTATTTAGTTCTATTCAATATTTTATAGTTTTATTTAACGTCTTATAGTTCTATTTAGTTCTATTCAATATCTTATAGTTCTATTTAATATTTTATAGTTCTATTCAATATTTTATAGTTTTATTTAATATCTTATAGTTCTATTTAGTTCTATTCAATATTTTATAGTTTTATTTAATATCTTATAGTTCTATTTAGTTCTATTCAATATTTTATAGTTTTATTTAATATCTTATAGTTCTATTTAGTTCTATTCAATATTTTATATTTTATGTATATATTTT
>NW_013799282.1:0-559 GCF_000517525.1 Limulus polyphemus | reverse complement strand
GAAAAGTTGTGACATTGCTTCAGTCAGAAACCTCAGCCTACCAGCATCAGGAAAGTTGTGACATTGCTTCCGTCAGAAATCTCAGCCTACAAGCAGGAAAAGTTGTGATATTGCAGCCTACCAACATCAGGAAAAGTTGTGACATTGCGTCAGTCAGAAACCTTAGCCTACAAGCATCAGGAAAAGTTGTAATATTGTTTCCGTCAGAAACCTCAGCCTACCAACATCAGGAAAAGTTGTGACATTGCTTCCGTCAGAAACTTCAACCTACTTACTTCTCTTAGATCAAAACCGTTCAAAAACAAAAAATTATAGTAGCACTCTAACCATACACACCGCACTCATCTTTTAGTTTATTTATGCATAGGGTCACGAGAACAATAGTTACATGTAATTCTCATTAGGAAGATGGGCAAGACAGCAATCTTAACTTTGAATGTAGTTTTCACAAGTTATGATGGATGTCATGAAAAACAAAATGTTTTAAAATAAACCTTGTTTTATTTTTAAATGTATTTTCTAGTTAAACGGAAAATTGAACATAGACCTTTTTTTAAGT
>NW_013799281.1:0-1026 GCF_000517525.1 Limulus polyphemus | reverse complement strand
CATAAGATTTACAAAATGTGTATGAACCAATACATAAGATTTACAAAATGTGCATGAACCAATACATAAGACTTATAAAATGTTCATGAACCAATACATAAGACTTATAAAATGTGCATGAACCAATACATAAGATTTACAAAATGTGTATGAACCAATACATAAGATTTACAGAATATGTATAAACCAATACATAAGATTTACAAAATGTGTATGAACCAATACATAAGATTTAAAAATGTGTATGAACCAGTACATAAGATTTACAAAATGTGCATGAACCAATACATAAGACTTATAAAATGTTCATGAACCAATACATAAGACTTATAAAATGTGCATGAACCAATACATAAGATTTACAAAATGTGTATGAACCAATACATAAGATTTACAGAATATGTATAAACCCACATTTTGTAAATCTTATGTATTGGTTCATGCACATTTTGTAAATCTTATGTATTCATGAACCAATACATAAGATTTAAAAATGTGCATGAACCAGTACATAAGATTTACAAAATGTGTATGAACCAATACATAAGATTTACAAAATGTGCATGAACCAATACATAAGATTTACAAAATGTGCATGAACCAATACATAAGACTTACAAAATGTGCATGAACCAATACATAAGACTTACAAAATGTGCATGAACCAATACATAATATAATACAGTTTAACCATTGACCAAACTGTACCGTCTATAGCTCGAAACTCCACGTATCAGCAGGTTATGGTACAAGGTTTGTAGCCCACTGTAACTCACTATAACCCACTGTAACTCACTATATCCCACTGTAACTCACTTTAATCACTGTAAGTCACTTTGACCCACTATAACTCACTTTAACCCATTGTAACTCACTATAACCCACTGTAACTCACTTTAATCTACTGTAAGTCACTTTGACCCACTATAACTCACTTTAACCCATTGTAACTCACTATAACCCACTGTAACTCACTTTAATCTACTGTAACTCACTTCAACCCACTATAACTCACTTTAACCCACT
>NW_013799280.1:0-933 GCF_000517525.1 Limulus polyphemus | reverse complement strand
CTCGTTCTAAACCTAGCCCTGTAGACTTCGGACTGATTTTGAGTTCCATACCTGAGTTCTAGAGCCGCAACCAGTGCTCTATAGTTGTGCCTGTCGTCTTCTGACAACTGTCCAAGTATTTCCAGTGGTTGTCCCTTCAAGCTTGTTGCTAGGTACACTGCTCTCTGCTCCTCTGTCCACCCATTCATCTCTGCCAGGAGCTCAAATTGTGCTCTATATGCTTCTCAAAGTGCCTTACCATCGAATTCCTGTGGTTCCCTTTGTACTAGATCACCCCTATTGCTGACATTCATATCTAGGATGTGACTTCTGACAGGACTGAAGATGTCTGCATTAGGGTCTAGTTGCGGGGTCTGGAAGGAGCTTCCCATTGCCTGAGGCTGATTAGGTTGATGGCTAATATATCCTCCTTGTGTAAAATACAGTAAATCATCCTTTAATGTATTTAATTCACTTTAAATTTGCTAATGTTTTCCATTTGTACTTCTTGCCATTGTTGTAGACTTTCCTGTAGTTGCTGCTGACTTTCCTGCAACTGTTGGATACTTTCTTCCTGTTTCTTTTCTTTCTCCTCCAACTACTGCTGTAGTCTGTCTTCTTGTTTATTTTCTCGTTCTTCTTGTTTCCTTTCTGTTTTCCTCCAACAACTGCTGTAATCTCTCTTCTTGTTTCTTTCTTTTTCCTCCAACAACTGCCGTAATCTCTCTTCTTGTTTCTTTTCTTTTTCCTCCAACAACTGCTGTAATCTCTCTTCTTGTTTCTTATCTCGTTCTTCTTGTTTCTTTTATTTTTCTTCCAACAACTGTTGTAATCTCTCTTGTTTATTTTGCTGTTCGAGCTGCCACTGTTGCAAGATTTCTTGCCACTGCTGTTGTTTCTCTTCTTGTTTCTTTTCTTTCTCCTCCAACCACTGCTGTCGTCTCTCTTCTTTTT
>NW_013799279.1:0-559 GCF_000517525.1 Limulus polyphemus | reverse complement strand
AATATTTAAAAAAAATTCTGAATTTCACCTAGTGTGAGAAATGTGACATTTTCTCTAGACATCCTCTCTTCTCTACTTTATTCACCACCCCTCCAATAAGTATGACATTTAATGTAACTTACTCACTATAAAATTGTCACTGCTCAGACAAACCATAATTTTTATAGCCTTCAAGAGGTACAGAGCCATCAAGTAGAAAATTAGACCCCTTTTGCCACACCCACCTGTCACATCTTCTCTCTTTCAGGATTTGTTAATAGTTCTTTCTTATGTTTAATTACATATTACCTATAACCAATAGAAAGTCAAGGTTTTCATCTATCAAATGATGTATTGTATAACATTGTATTCTAAACAGAATATTGTCAATTTCACAGTTCAAAGGGCAATAAAACAATAAAATTTACTTATAAATAGATGTATAATGTTACGAACTTAGAGCTACTTAGGATAAATGAATGTAGTTTCATGTTACAATTTGAAGTCATTCTAGAAAGAAAAAAAAGGTTAATTTGGGTATCTTTCATATTTTTTTGGTTATGAGGTCGGTTGAATTTAC
>NW_013799278.1:0-559 GCF_000517525.1 Limulus polyphemus | reverse complement strand
ATAATCAGTGTCTGTTTTCCACTTTTCCTATTTGTTACTAGGTCTATTTTAAGTATAATCAGTGTCTGTTTTCCCCTCTTCTTATTGGTTTAGTAAGTGTGTTTTAAGTATAATCAGTGGCTGTTTTCCACTCTTCTTATTCGTTTAGTAGGTCTATTTTAAGTATAATCAGTGTCTGTTTTCCACTTTTCTTATTGGTTTAGTAAGTGTGTTTTAAGTATAATCAGTGGCTGTTTTCCACTCTTCTTATTTGTTTAGTAGGTCTAGTTTAGGTATCATCAGTGGCTGTTTTCCACTTTTCTTATTGGTTTAGTAGGTCTATTTTAAGTATAATCAGTGTCTGTTTTCCACTTTTCTTATTTGTTTAGTAGGTCTATTCTAAGTATAATCAGTGTCTGTTTTCCACTCTTCTTATTGGTTTAGTAAGTATATTTTAAGTATTATCAGTGGCTGTTTTCCACTCTTCTTATTGGTTTAGTAAGTCTGTTTTAAGTATCATCAGTGGCTGTTTTCCACTTTTCTTATTTGTTTAGTAGGTCTATTTAAGTATCATCAGTGT
>NW_013799277.1:0-751 GCF_000517525.1 Limulus polyphemus | reverse complement strand
AGTTCACTATAGCTTTAATATCTAAGGTAAGATAAAAATATTGGTCTTATTTTGAAGTTACATCCTTTGTTTTATTAATAGTGACTAAAGCTTTTTATGGTACTTTAGCTCTTTGTTGTTTTTTTAATATGCTATTCACAGCATTGGTCTTATTTTGAAGTTACATCCTTTGTTTTATTAATAGTGACTAAAGCTTTTAATAGTACTTTAGCTCTTTGTTGTTTTTTTAATATGATATTCACAGGGCTTAGTAGTTATGAAGAATATCCATTTTTCTCTTTCTTGACATAAGTTATAATGCTCCTAGTACTAGTAACAGTAAAACGTTAACAGCCCATTGTTCTGACAGCCTTTATTTATTATTATATAAAAACTATATATTATATTCGTAGAGTTCACTATAGCTTTTGTATCTGTAGATCTCACCACAGATGGGAAGACCCAGCATGTAGCCTGATGCTGTATGTAAGTTAAAGTTTAACCAATTTTTAATAAGTTGGGCTTATGTAAAGTAACTATATTGAAAGTGTATATGTAGCTACAAATAAAGCTACTTGATATTAACAATATTTATTATAGGTGTTGTATTCTTTATTGTAAAATTAACTCGTTTTCTTGGATCACAACGCCACTTTCAGAATTTCCAGTTCTCTGGGCCAACCAGTAAAATTATGTTATCATCCTGGATCACAGTCTACGGTCAGAATGTCCAGTTCAATGGCCCAGCCAGTGTAAGCTTGGCTAGTTACCA
>NW_013799276.1:0-560 GCF_000517525.1 Limulus polyphemus | reverse complement strand
TTGTCAATGTACCCATCTTCATTAAAAGGCATAAGATGACAAAAAACAAGATCTTGAAGAATTTCTCAATAATGTGCCTTGGTTATGGTAGGTAATTCGAAGAAAAAATAAAGTGTTACTGTTTCTTATTTGTAGAAAGTTTAAGAGGAAAGACCACAACATAATGAACTAATTCATCACAATACCTGAAAACTCTGACTTCACTTTTTTGAAATAATGAAATGGTCTTTCTTTTTACTCCGGACCAACAATCAAATATATTTTCTTGAATTATGAATAACACAAATGGATTGAAATATTTAATTAAATTATCTCAAAATAAACCTTCCTTTCGGTGCAATATTGAGATTAGCTTGAATTATTCATAACCTCTAAATAATGGGTGACCCAACGGGTCACGGGTGATGTAGTGATATTCTATAATTTTCACCATTTTCCAGCTATGACACTGCAAAGTGACCAAAAAACTTGATGGCCAATCTATGTAAACAGTTGGTTTGTCACTGTAATAATATGATTGTTTTAGAAAATAAGGCTTCAGTACATAATAACTATGGGAC
>NW_013799275.1:0-557 GCF_000517525.1 Limulus polyphemus | reverse complement strand
GCAGATGGTGAAATAAGTCAGCGGTAAATTTCGCAGAATTTGGGAATCCCGCTTTCGACAGTCAACAGAATCATCGTGCAGTTCAGGAAACACGGCAAGGAAACAACAGAGCAGCGTCCGGGTCGTCCCGGTCCATCGGAGAGGACAAAAAGGGCTGTCAAGAAGAACATCGAAATGGATCCAAGATTAACGACTGCAGAAGTGGCCAAAGCTGGTGGGATGAGCCCGAAATCTGTTCAACGGATTATCCACAGATTGGGTTATCGTTGCAGAGCAGCTAAACGGAAGCCCTTATTAAGACCTGCCAACATAGTCAGACGAAAGAAGCGGGCAAGTGATATGATGACCAAGCCTCTGGACTTTTGGAAGACCGTATTATTCTCAGACGAATGAAGATTCGCTCAATTTTCGGAGAGTGGAAGGATATGGGTCTGGAGAATGCCTCACTAAGAATTTGCCTCAACAGTTTGCAGCCAATTGTGAAGCATGGTGGCTTCAGCGTGATGGTTTGGGGAGCTGTTCGTGGTTCGTGGAGTACGTTGGCAACATAAATTTTG
>NW_013799274.1:0-531 GCF_000517525.1 Limulus polyphemus | reverse complement strand
GTGCACTGTTTGTTCACCAGTTTCCTGTCGTCTGAGGTACATTGTTTATTCATTAAGTTTATCCTATTTAACGTACACTGTCCGCCAGATTTACCCTATATAAGGTACCCTGTTTATCCTATTTAAGGAACCGTGTTACTAGGTGTATCCTACTTAAGGTCCCTTGTTCACTAGGTGTATCCTATTAAGGTCCCTTGTTCACTAGGTGTATCCTACTTAAGGTCCCTTGATCACTAGGTGTATCCTACTTAACGTACCCTGTTTATCCTATTTAAGGTACCCTGTTCATCAAGTTTATCCTATATAAGGTACCGTGTTCACTAGGTGTATCCTACTTAAGGTCCCCTGTTCACTAGGTGTATCCTACTTAAGGTCTCCTGTTCACTAGGTGTATCCTACTTAAGGTCCCCTGTTCACTAGGTGTATCCTACTTAAGGTCCCCTGTTCACTAGGTGTATCCTACTTAAGGTCCCTTGTTCACTAGGTGTATCCTACTTAAGGTCCCTTGTTCACTAGGTGTATCCTACTTAA
>NW_013799273.1:0-558 GCF_000517525.1 Limulus polyphemus | reverse complement strand
TAACTACTTAAATAGTATATATATATATATATGTGTGTTTGTGTGTGTGTGTGTGTGTGTGTAGTAAGGTGTATTTAGATGAGATTTTTTAAATTTTAGATAGGTGTTCTTCATGTAGTTAATGACATCATTGTAAATCAGATGTCCAAAGGTTATTAATATGTATTACTCCCAGTGGCATAGTGGTAAGTCTAAAGGCTTATAACACTAAGTAGCAGGTTTTGATACCCATGGTTGGCACATTGCAAATAACCCATTGTGTAGCTTCGTGCTTAACTCCAAACAAGCAGGTTAATATGTATTAACCCTTCCATTGCAGGCTGGGTGGAATCCACCCAGCTCGTAACCAGGAAAGTATCTATGCAAGTAATTGTACTATAATTTTTGAAAATGTACGCAAATCTTTACAAAATTTTGCAGATTATTAATAAACATTACAGGGATTTCATACACAAAATATCTGGTTTTTGAATTATGTTTTAAGATTTTTTTATTAAAAATTTGCTTGTAAATTTTTTCTTTCAGAATGTTGACTATCCAACATACAAAATAATTTTG
>NW_013799272.1:0-559 GCF_000517525.1 Limulus polyphemus | reverse complement strand
GGGATTCGAACCCGCGACCCTTAGATTGCGAGTCGAGCGCCTTATCCACCTGGCCATGCCGAGCCATGATCATAGCAATACCATAATCTCCAATACAACTTTAAATATCATTTCATTATATGACACAATGACTAAAGTCAACTCAAGATTTACAGAAAATTCCATTACCAACTATTCATTAGCAATGTTAATATTTATCATTAAAGTGATAGTGTTACCATTAAAACAGTGTATTTAAATTTTCAAATACTGTCTTTACTGTCAAGTAAATAAAACAAGACAGAATAGAAAAGATTAAAATACTTTCTATTTAGAATTAAGTCAACAATACAAGTATATTTATTTAGCATTAAGTCAACAATACAAGTAATTTTATTTAGCATTAAGTCAACAATACAAGTATATTTATTTAGCATTAAGTCAACAATACAAGTAATTTTATTTAGCATTAAGTCAACAATACAAGTAATTTCATTTAGCATAAAGTCAACAATACAAGCAATTTTATTTAGCATTAAGTCAACAATACAAGTAATTTTATTTAGCATAAAGTCAACAA
>NW_013799271.1:0-970 GCF_000517525.1 Limulus polyphemus | reverse complement strand
AATATTGCTTAGAACCTCTCCTTAAACTACTGGGCTGAATCATCCGAAAATATTATTTTTGTCATCACAGTTAGCTATATTTATTCATTTAGATCAAGCAGATGATATCTCATTTATTTGGCAGAAACAGTTCCCAGATAGTGAATTATAGATAAAATGTGTGTACTTAAAGTGTTATGGATTAGTTCCACATCTGCACTTTTTGCTCAAAACAAAGGTAAAGAACAAGCTGTATGTTTTGTTATTTGATGAAAGCCACAATGGACACCATCAGAAGAAGCAGTTACATTTTCTAATGTGGTTTTGGGACGTTAACATTGTCAGGTCGAGATACTGAAGCAGCATTTTACCGGGCCATGCTGAAACTGTAAATTTGATAGAGGCATTTCATGATTCTCTAGGAAATCTGGGTTTTTGCAACCTTGTTTAACTGTTCATAGATGGTCCTAATATTAATTGAAGCATATATGACAATTTCTTTGGTAGTCTTGCTGAAGATTACAATGTTTATCTCTTAAACACAGACTCATGTATCCTTCATATCTTTCACAACATTTTCAATGCAGAAAAAGTAGAAAATGCAAAAGGAAATAGAGGACACATTGAAAGATACTGACAAATATAAAAAGTCTAAATGAATAAATATAGCTGACTGTTTTCAAAGACCACCAAATTTCAGCCTTCAATGAATCGCTTATCGTGAAATAGGAAGTTATCTTAAATCCTGTTAAAGTTGATATTTAAAAACTGTGCTTTTGAGACTATTTTGGTGATCATTTCATTGTTGATGGTGCAAAGTAGTTAATGGCTGTGTTTTGGAAAATACATCTTCTTCCTTATGTTTTCCTCTCTCATGCAACTGAATAGTAGAAGTGCCCATAGTTGATATGTTTATCACTTTCATACACAAACAGCTTGATGGGGATTCTTGTTCCTTTTGATCCACTTCCTAATTGTAGTGGCTGGAGAC
>NW_013799270.1:0-561 GCF_000517525.1 Limulus polyphemus | reverse complement strand
GTCACCATTGGTTAAAGAGGTTTGTTTTTTTTTATTAAAAAGTTGGTGATGTAACAGAAAATGGCTTAATTCAGAAACAATTTATGTTTAAAATTGAATCGATATTTTTACTTTCATAGTAAACTTTATGCACTTGGCTCCAGGTTAGTTGATCCCACATTATGTTATTACTTTAGGCTTATTATACCAATACTCACTACACCTATAAGGTTTCATGGCCACCTTGCACCTCCATCACTAAAATCATAATGGGAAGGCAGTAATTGAACTATTCTATCAGGGTACATGCATTTTGGCTGTTATGATTCCTCCTATTTTGAGAAATTAAGCGTGACATGACACATGCGGCTTTTATGTAGGCTCTCTCTCTCTCTCTCTCTATATATATATATATATATATATGTATATAAACTTGAGGAAATTTTAAAATTTAGTAATGTTTTAGTGTGTTTTTTGTTTTTTAACTTTTAAATGTGTGTAATTATTAGGGAAACTTCTTGTCTGATAATGAAATAAAAGAATTTAATAAGCATATATTTAACATCTGCTTTGGAAAGTTTC
>NW_013799269.1:0-673 GCF_000517525.1 Limulus polyphemus | reverse complement strand
TTTCCGATTGACGAATGAAGGGCGTTTCTGATAAAGGGTTTGAATTAAACGTTCCAGTTGCTGACTGTAGATCTTTGCATTTATAGTTCGCTGTGGACTGAGGAGTTCGATATGAATTACTCCTTCGATGTCCCACCAAATGCGGATGGAGTCCAGGTTTTGGAGTCGGAAGTGGTTTTTGTCTAGAACTAAGCCATTGTTGTTGGCGTTTCATATTCGCATAGAGAATCCATTTTTCATCACCGATGACAATTTTATCCAAATATGGTTCACGCGCATTACGTGCTGGAAGAGACGAAGCAATGTTCACACGTTGGAAACGATGATCATCGGGGAGGCACACAAACACCTTCTTTATGGCGTTTTCCCATATTCCTTAGATGCTTACGTATTGTTTCATGAGAGGCATGTAATTTCAGGGCCATTTCACGAGTGTGTTGCCTTGGGTTAGACTCAACCAGCGTCTTCAGAGCATCAATATCAATTCCAACATGTCGGCCTCTGTCATTACAGTTTTTAAGGCTAAAGTCACCTGAACGAAATTTGCTGAACCATCGTTGACACTTACGAACGTTCAAAACATTTCCATAAACTTTTTGATATTCTTTGTGGCTACAGAGGCGTTGTTTCCCTTCTTGTATTCAAACAGCATTACATGGCGAATGTGTGTCTC
>NW_013799268.1:0-561 GCF_000517525.1 Limulus polyphemus | reverse complement strand
GTTCTACTGGTTGATTGGAAGTTTGTAAGGTTTGTTAAAAACATGATGAACCAGTTTATATGTTCTATTGGTTGATTGGAAGCGTGTAAGGTTTGTTGAAAACATGATCCAGTTTATATGTTCTACTGGTTGATTGGAAGCTTGTAAGGTTTGTTGAAAACATCATGAACCAGTTTGTGTTGGTTCACACAGGAAGTCAGAATTAAAATATTGATAGCATCAGTGACTACACAATTGTTTTTGTTATACATTATAATTCACCTTAGATATCTTCTGATGAATGTGCTTCACTCTACCTTTTTTGGTGAACTTGATTAATTACATTGAATTAAAAAATTAGTAGTAAATCTTAATAGTAAAGACAAAAAAGGTACAGTACTTTTTTCCTATACTTATGAATATAGAAAAATTAATTTAACATCAACTTTTTTTTTCTTTACAATTAATTACAAAAAATGCTTATATGCAACAGTGTTAATCTTGTATGACTCCTATTTCAACTTAGCCAAAGCATGGCCCAGTTGTTAGCCACTGTACTATTTATGTGATGTTTCATACACC
>NW_013799267.1:0-559 GCF_000517525.1 Limulus polyphemus | reverse complement strand
TCAGTAATACCTGAAAAAGGGCATTGCCCAAAATGTTGTATCGACAATTATATATTAAAAATATATATATTAACTCCTTAGTGGTTTGACATCTTTTTCAACAACCACTACGTGTAATTTCCTACACAGTTTTTTTACAAAATACTAGTCTACTAAAACACAGCCAAGGCATGTCACTTTATAAAAACTAAAGGTCAGTTTTATATTATTGGATACGGTAACATGAGAGAATGTGGCCACGTCATTGTAATTTCTGTATTGTTAGCCAGGCATGGCTGAAAGGACAATATAATAAAAATAATAAATATATATATAAATGTATAATGTTATGAGATTTAAGCTATTTACTCTAAACATTTATGTTTTCGTGTTGTAATTTGTTGTCATTCTAGAATGAAAGAGGCATAATTTATATTTATTTCCTAATTTTTTATGGTTAAGAATACTCAAATCTACCAAACCCATACAGAGAATCATTTGTGAAAATAACAGATAAAACATAGTTTATTTCTTAAGAAAAGTTTGATAACTATCTGGACATTATAAAGATTTTGCAAGT
>NW_013799266.1:0-560 GCF_000517525.1 Limulus polyphemus | reverse complement strand
ATGTAGATAGTTTTATTTCCATGTTCGTAACGTGGACTGGAATATGTAGATAGTTTTATTTCCGTGTACATAATGTGGACTGGAATATGTAGATAGTTTTATTTCCGTATTCATAACATGGACTGGAATATGTAGATAGTTTTATTTCCGTGTTCATAACGTGGACTGGAATATGTAGATAGTTTTATTTCCATGTTCGTAACATGGACTGGAATATGTAGATAGTTTTATTTCCATGTTCGTAACATGGACAGAAATATGTAGATAGTTTTATTTCCATGCACCTGATGTCGACTGGAATATGTAGATAGTTTTATTTCCATGTTCGTAACGTGGACTGGAATATGTAGATAGTTTTATTTCCATGTTCGTAACATGGACAGGAATATGTAGATAGTTCTATTTCCATGTTCATAACGTGGACTGGAATATGTAGATAGTTTTATTTCCATGTTCGTAACATGGACAGAAATATGTAGATAGTTTTATTCCATGCACCTGATGTCGACTGGAATATGTAGATAGTTTCATTTCCATGTTCGTAACGTGGACTGGAATAT
>NW_013799265.1:0-559 GCF_000517525.1 Limulus polyphemus | reverse complement strand
GAAACCCGACTTTAAGTCCAGAGTTGAAAACCACCTGGCTCCACTTAGAGCATCAAGAGTATCATCAATTCTTGGCAGTGGGTATGAGTCTTTATCGGTTATACTGTTAAGAGCACTGAAGTTCACATAGCAACGTTAGGTCCCATCCTTCTTCTGGACTAACACGACGGGAGCTGACCAGGGACTATCTGATTTCTCGACTATCCCTTCCTTAATTAGACCATCCATGACCTTCTCTATCTCTTGCCGCTTTGCTGGAACTATTCTCCTCAGAGGGATCTTTATTGGACGGTGATTTTCTGTGTTTATTCTGTGCTCTACCAGGTTTGTGCAGCCGAGGTCGTGATCTCCTTTCAAAAAGACGTCAGCATAATTTGCCAAAAGTTCTCTAACCTGAAGAGCCTGTGATGATGACAAATGGATTGTGCTCTTCTTGTAGAGGTCAGTTAAATGTTCTGGAAGTGTATGTCCTTTCTTTATAGTTGTATTTCTTGCTTTAACATTGACTGGCTCTACCTCCTGGCACACACCCAACAATGCCGTTGTCTGGGGCTGATTA
>NW_013799264.1:0-2024 GCF_000517525.1 Limulus polyphemus | reverse complement strand
GATTACCACTTCTTCGTTCGATGCAACACCATCTTAATGGGAAAACATATGCAAATGTGGAAGGTGTTAAAGAGAACATCAACATGTTTTTGCTTCAAAGCCAAGTGATTGTAAGATGGAACAGCATCATCGATAAGAATGGAGACTATTATATTTAATAAATTTTTTGTTTTGATATATATATAAGTTGTTCGAGTTTTTTCATCTAAAAAAAGTGACATTAACTTCTTGACGACCTAATATTAGCGTAAGAGAACAAACGTGAAGAAAAAGCAACAACAACAGAATTATCTCATATACTGATAATTAAATGCACGTTGTTCCCTGCTACAACATCCTACATCGTACATCTTGATCGATCTAATAGCCATGATTAGACAGTATTGTCAGACTCCGCAATTTATAATACAACGATATTTTGCAAAGGAGGCGAGATTCATTCTAGGCTAAGCATCTTTACAAACTTTCCCATCTGGGACATTATTAAACAAAAGAGAATAAAGATCTTTCCAACATGGACCTGTAGCATGCACTATTAACTGCTACTGTTTTAAACCCACTACCTCTAAGAGGAACGACCCATACTGTGACTTTCTCAACATACACTTCCAGCTCTTGCGGTTCTTTCTCTTCAGATAACGAAGCTTCTGTTGTTGACCTGGAGAGAAAAATGAGGTCATAAAATTCTGTCAAATCATGGGTCATCAACAGCTCCAGACAGGGACTGGAGTGGAGAATTTTCTCTGTTATTTTTAATCTCCTGGTTTCAGTGCGTGGACTCTCTCTACCCTGCTAGGGGTAAACTCAACAACAACACATGTAACTTTCTAGATTGATGTTCGTAGTGTTCCACACTATTTATCAATCTGATTGGTGTTGCATTCATAGCGTATATTTGTTTCTGCAACATCCAACGTCCTCTTTCAAATTTCACGACAACTTCAACAGTGTTGGAGGGAAGCCATTTCTATGTACGTCAGTAACCGACCCTATTTCTTCAAATTCTTTAATAAATTCCAGATATGCTCCAAGGAAGCTACATGACCCCTTTGCAGGCATCAACTTCACATCGATACGTCTTTAGTGCTACACTGCTGTTTTTACCTGTGGTGCAATAATGCCTTACAAACAATGGGGTAACTAGCAAGGGGGATTTACTCTTGCACAAACACCTTTCCTGAGTTAGAAATAATGTTTTACAAATCATTGAGTAACTAGCAGGGGTTTACCCCTGCACAAACACCTGTCCTGAGTTTGAAATAACGCTTTACAAACAGTGGAGTAACTAGCAGGGGGAATTACTTTTGCTTAAACACCATTCCTGAGTTTGAAATAACGTTTTACAAACAGTGAAATAACTAGCAGGGGTGCACAAACACCTATCTAGAGGTTAAAATAATGTTATACAAGTTATATTTTAACATGCGCAGGCAATTTGTTAACGACATATAAAAAAAAACGAACAAACGCTCGTTTCTGTGGCTTTTATTTAATCGTTTATATTTATACCGTGTGATATTAACGCCAATAATCTACAGATTTATAGTTATAGATATTTTTCCACTTGTGTATCACGACGAAAATACATTTTTGCTGTTTCATCCCTCATTTAAAAGTATTTTTAATCTGGTTCATTGCCAAGTTTGAAAAACGTTATAGATGTTAAAACACCATAAAGAAAGATAAAACGTTTTTACTTTTCTATCTCGAATTTCACATAATCTCCCTTACTTTGTTAAATGTTGGGCTTTGGCCACGCTGAACCTATTGAAAACGCCGTGAACAATAAATATCTTTAATGTTTCAAATCTATTTCGTATCTTCCTAATGTAATTGTTTATAACATATCGGTTGTCAAAGTTTGTAGATCATACTTCGTCAGCCTAAGTGTTGTACACCATAAGATACGATGTTTGATAAATGGCCGTTATAAATAGCGTTTCGATCAAGGCTTTGTATACTGTAAACTCACTGAACTGATGAGTGAAACGCTCCTGGGCAGCATCGGTACAACAAGCAAGTTT
>NW_013799263.1:0-794 GCF_000517525.1 Limulus polyphemus | reverse complement strand
ACTATGCAAGCCGGTTAAAATATCCAGTATAACTGATTGTTAAATGGGTGTATTCTTTCAATAGGCAAACCGGTTAAAATATCAAATATAACTGATTGTTAAATGAATTTATTCATTCAATATGCAAGCCGGTTAAAATATCAAGTATAACTGATTGTTAAATGAATTTATTCATTCAATATGCAAACCGGTTAAAATATCAAGTATAACTGATTGGAATGAATAAATTCATTTAAAATATGCAACCCGGTTAAAATATCCAGTATAACTGATTGTTAAGTGGATTTATTCATTTATTACGCAGCTTGGTTAAAATATCCCACATGTAGTGTGATCAGAGCCATAGCTAGGGTAGGGCGGGAGGGAGTAGACCGAGCGCTAAACCTGTTATTCATTAAGTTATGAAGAACTATACAGACTGGAGGAAAAATAGAAAAATGTACCATTTGAACTTATTATCCGAATTAAGCAAGGAAGCCTGCTCTATTTAGTATTGTATGATACTTAAGTTCCCGCCTTCACTCCTTATTCTTCAACAACGTCGTCTCGTTCTTAAGTTATAACACATATCATATTTATTTTAATATTTTCTAGTGTTGTGGTACTTACCATCTCATTTAGCCACATGTTTCTTTAGTAATATCTACGTGTCTTTTTAGGAAAAGGAAAAATATAGCTCGAGAAATAGCATATCCTAAAATTCTGCTGGCTATGAAACATCGCAGGAAGCATGCTCGATAGGGTAATCGGGTTTTTACTTGTATCTGTCATTGCTATAAAGTAAAGTAAAAACT
>NW_013799262.1:0-3146 GCF_000517525.1 Limulus polyphemus | reverse complement strand
TTAACCATGGAAAATCAGCTGTATATTATTATATTATGTGTTGATAATACATTAACTGTGGAATATCAGCTGTATATTATTATGTTAAGTGTTGACAATACATTAACCATGGAATATCAGCTGTATATTATTATAATAAGTGTTGACAAAACATTAACAATGGGTAGTTAACACTTAACATAATAATATACAGAAGATATTCCCCACTTAATGTATTGTCAACACTTAATATAATATTAAACAGCTGATATTTTATCAACAATTAACATAATAATATACAGCAGATATTCCCCATTTAATGTACTGTCAACACTTAACATAATAATATACAGCTGATATTACATGGTTAATGTATTGTCAACACTTAACATAATAATATACAGCTGATATTATATGGTTAATGTATTGTCAACACTTAACATAATAATATACAGCTGATATTACATGGTTAATGTATTGTCAACATTTAACAAAATTATATATAGCTGATATTACATGGTTAATGTAATGTCAACACTTAACATAATAATATACAGCTGATATTCCATCGTTAATGCATTGTCAACACTTAACATAATAATATACAGCTGATATTCCATAGTTAATGTATTTTCAACACTTAACATAATAATATATAACTGAAATTCCACAGTTAATGTATTGTCAACACTTAACATAATAATATACAGCTGATATTACATGGTTAATATTGTCAACACTTAATATAATATTACACAGCAGATATTCCCCAATTAATGTATTGTCAATAGTTAACATAATAATATACAGCTGATATTACATGGTTAATGTATATACAGCTGATATTACATGGTTAATGTAAACACTTAACATAATTTAACAATACATTAACCATGTAATATCAGCTGTATTATTATTATGTTAAGTGTTGACATTACATTAACTACATTAACCATGTAATATAACCTGTATATTATTATATTAAGTGTTGACAATACATTAACCATGTAATATCAGTTAATATATTAAGTGTTGACAATACATTAACCATGTAATATCAGCTGTATATTATTATTTTATGTGTTGACACTACATTAACTATGTAATATCAGCTGTATATTATTATATTAAGTGTTGATAATAAATTAACTGGGTATTATCAGCTGTATATTATCATGTTAAGTGTTGACACTACATTACCCATGTAATATCAGCTGTATATTATTATATTAAGTGTTGACAATACATTAACTTTGGAATATCACCTCTATATTATTATGTTATATGTTGATAATACATTAATTGGGGAATATCTGCTATATATTATTATGTTAAGTGTTGACACTATATTAACCATGTAATATCAGCTGTACATTTTTATATTAAATGTTGATAATACATTAACCATGTAATATCAGCTGTATATTATTATTTTATGTGTTGACAATACATTAACTGTGGAATATCAGCTGTATATTATTATATTAAGTGTTGACAATACATTAACCATGGAATATCATCTGTATATTATTATATTATGTGTTGATAATACATTAACTGTGGAATATCAGCTGTATATTATTATGTTAAGTGTTGACAATACATTAACCATAGAATATCAGCTGTATATTACCATTGTTAAGGTTTTGTCAACACTTATTATAAAACATAATAATATACAGAAGATATTCCCCATTTAATGTATTGTCAACACTTAATATAATATTACATAGCTGATATTTAACTGATATTCCACAGTTAATGTATTGTAAACACTAAACCTAATAATATACAGCTGATATTACATGGCTAATATTGTCAATACTTAACATAATAATTCACAGCAGATATTCCCCAGTTAATGTATTGTCAACACTTAACATAATAATATACAGCTGATATTCCATCGTTAATGTATTGTCAACACTTAACATATTAATATACAGCTGATATTACATGGTTAATGTATTGTCAACACTTAACATAATAATATAAAGCTGATATTACATGGTTAATGTATTGTCAACACTTAACATAATAATATACAGCTGATATTACATGGTTAATGTATTATCAACACCTAATATAATAATATACAGCTGATATTACATGGTTAATGTAGTGTCAACACTTAACATAATAATACACAGCAGATATTCCCCAATTAATGTATTGTCAATACTTAACATAATAATATACAGCTGATATTGCATGGTTAATGTATTGTCAATACTTTTAATGTATTTTCAATAATTAACATAATAATTTACAGCAGATATTCCGCATTTAATGTAATGTCAACACTTAAAATAATAAAATACAGCTGATATTACATGGTTAATGTATTGTCAACACTTAACATAATAATATACAGCTGATATTATATGGTTAATATATTGTCAACACTTAACATAATAATATACAGCTGATATTACATGTTTAATGTATTGTCAACACTTAATATAATAATATATAGCTGATATTACATGGTTAATGTAGTGTCAACACTTAAAATAATAATATAAAGCTGATATTCCATAGTTAATGTATTGTCAACACTTAACATAATAATATACAGCTGATATTCCATAGTTAATGTATTTTCAACACTTAACATAATAATATATCCAGTTAATGTATTGTCAACACATAACATAATAATATACTGCTTATATTACACAGTTAATGAATTGTCAACACTTAATATAATAATATAAAGCTGATATTCCATGGTTAATGGATTGTCAACACTTAACATAATAATATACAGCTGATATTCCATTGTGATATTACATGGTTAATGTATTGTCAACACTTAACGCTGTATATTATTTTGTTAATTGTTGACAATACATTAATTGGGGAATATCTGCTGTGTATTGTTATGTTAAGTGTTGACAATCCATTAACCATGGAATATCAGCTTTATATTATTATGTTAAGTGTTGACAATACTTTAACCATTTAATATCAGCTGTATATTATTATATTAAGTGTTGACAATTCATTAACTGTGTAATATCAGCAGTATATTATTATGTTATGTGTTGACAATACATTAACTATGTAATATCAGCTGTATATTATTATATTAAGTGTTGATAATACATTCACTGGGTAATATCAGCTGTATATTATTATGTTAATTGTTGATAATACATTAACTG
>NW_013799261.1:0-558 GCF_000517525.1 Limulus polyphemus | reverse complement strand
GTCTCAACTGCTAGCTTAAACATTGACCAGATTCACTTCACCAATAAATCTTATTTTTGCGAGCGGGACGAAGAGAAACAGTAGTTTTTGAACGCCACTGATTTCAGGCCTCCAAGATGAGATGAGATGATGGCGCTCAGAAGCGATTGCTTCTCTTCATCGCGCTCGTGATAGAAGGGAGCGGCTATGCAAGTCATAAATGAGATCGTTTTACCTAAACTCAACGGCCATTAACGGACTTATGGTTTTTCAGAGTGGCGGAATCTAAAAATCCAAGCTAGAGACTTAACCGTGGGGAGAGTGAGATACCCCGTGAAAAACCACTTTCACCGATCAGGCACCGAATAACCTACCTGACCAGTGCCCGATTAAACTCACGCGGTATTGAAAAACCACTTTCACCGATCAGGCACCGAATAACCTACCTGACCAGTGCCGGATTAAACTCATGCGGTATTGTGGGATACCCCGTGAAAAACCACTTTCACCGATCAGGCACCGAATAACCTACCTGACCAGTGCCTGTTTTGGGTGTATTTATGCATGGTTGTGGTTAGT
>NW_013799260.1:0-559 GCF_000517525.1 Limulus polyphemus | reverse complement strand
TACAAAACGCAAAATCTTCCATAACTTCCTTCAAACGAATAGTAGAAAGATGAAACTCTGCATATAACTGGGCAACGATAGAGTGTACCTACATAACAAATTTGGTTAATAATAATCAATTCAGAACCCTCTGGTAACAAGAAATCGAGAAAATATCGGTAACAAAAAGCTTCAGTGCAGTACACATACGATTTCAAGAAGCCATAAAAAGAGTAACATAAAATGACCACAAAAATCGTAAAACAAAAACTAATAATCTAGAATTTTGTAAGTAAACGAACAAAATTGCGGCGAACCTTAATAAAAAAATTCAAAAAGATTTATCTAAATGGGACTAAGTACTGGTACAAAACGCAAAACCTTCAATAACTCCCTTAAAACGCATCGTAGGAAGGTGAAACTTCGCATGATACTGTGGAACGAACTAGTCAATATACATAGCGAAAAAGGTTAAGATCCATCAATTTAGAACCCTCTGATAGCAAGAAATCTATAACAGAGCAATATCAAAAAGCTTCACTGCACTACACATTCTCTTTCAGAAAGCCAATAAAGTAGT
>NW_013799259.1:0-562 GCF_000517525.1 Limulus polyphemus | reverse complement strand
TGTTAATAGCAGGTGTTGTTGTAAGTCTTTAATGTGTTTTTGTATCCAACCTGCTATTGGCAGGCGTTGTTTGTAAGTCTTTAATCTCTTGTTGTATTTAACATGGAATTGATAGGAGTTGTTGTAAGTCTTTAATGTTTTTTGTATCTAACCTGGTAATGGCAGGGGATGTTGGAAATCTTTAATGTGTTGTTGTTGTATCTAACCTAGTAATTATAGGGGTTGTTGTAAGTGTTTAATAAGTTGTTGTAACTAACCTGTAACTGGCAGGCGTTATTCTTAAGTTTTTAATCTTTGTTTTTAAAATAGATTTGGCAGGGGTTGTTGCAAGTCATTAGTGTGTTGTTGTATATAACTTAGTATTGCAGGGGATGTTGTAAATCTTTAATGTGTTGTTGAATCTATCGTGGTACTTGTAGGGTTGTTTCAAGTCTTTAATAAGTTGTTGTAATTAACTTGTAACTGGCAGTCGTTATTATTAAGTTTCTAATCTCTTGTTTTTAATATAGAATTGGCAGGGGGTTGTTGTAAGTCATTAGTGTGTTGTTGTATATAACTTTGT
>NW_013799258.1:0-559 GCF_000517525.1 Limulus polyphemus | reverse complement strand
ATGAAAGTGTTATCTGTAAGGATGGATGATATTCATCATCAAGTGCGTTCAAACTTGAAAACGTCTGCTGATTCGATGAAGCTATGTTATGATAAGAAGTCTACTGAAGCCAGCTTTGTACCAGGAGACAAGGTGTTGTTGTATAATCCCGGGAAGACCAAAGGGAAGTCTTCTAAGTTGTCTTCTCCATGGGAAGGCCCATATGATATAGTGGATCGTCTCTCAGACGTGACTTTCCGAATAAAATAGGGTCGGCGAGGTAAGCCAAAGGTGGTGCATGCCAACAGGCTTTGGCATTATCATGGTCCTGGACATTTCAGTTGGGATGAAGTGAACAATGAAACAAAAGACGGCACTGAAGACATGTCACCTGGAAAGGCCACTGTCGAAGAAGAAACTCTACTCGGTTTTGAGAAGGGAAACAGTGAAGCCCTTCATGAAGTTACTACCACTGATGTGACTATTACCGATAATAGGACAATTCCTGATGGAGCAGATGAACCTTACGTGAAGCAGAAGCCAACAAGATGGAGACCAGTACGGAAGAAGATACGTCCGA
>NW_013799257.1:0-692 GCF_000517525.1 Limulus polyphemus | reverse complement strand
TAAGTGTGTCTCTCTTGAAATCCCTCAAACATAAGTTTGCCTATCTTGAAACCCCTCAAACATAAGTGTGCCTATCTTGAAATCCCTCAAACATAAGTGTGCTTATCTTGAAATCCCTCAAACATAAGTGTGCCTCTCTTGAAATCCCTCAAACATAAGTGTGTCTATCTTGAAATCCCTCAAACATAAGTGTGCCTATCTTGAAACCTCTCAAACATAAGTGTGTCTCTCTTGAAATCCCTCAAACATAAGTGTGCCTATCTTGAAATCCCTCAAACATAAGTGTGCCTCTCTTGAAATCCCTCAAACACAAGTGTGCCTATCTTGAAATCCCTCAAACACAAGTGTGCCTCTCTTGAAATCCCTCAAACACAAGTGTGCCTCTCTTGAAATCCCTCAAACACAAGTGTGCCTCTCTTGAAATCCCTCAAACACAAGTGTTCCTCTCTTGAAATCCCTCAAACATAAGTGTGTCTCTCTTGAAATCCCTCAAACATAAGTGTGTCTCTCTTGAAATCCCTCAAACATAAGTGTGCCTATCTTGAAATCCCTCAAACATAAGTGTGTCTCTCTTGAAATCCCTCAAACATAAGTGTGCTTATCTTGAAATCCCTCAAACATAAGTGTGTCTCTCTTGAAATTCCTCAAACACAAGTGTGCCTCTCTTGAAATCCTTCAAACATAAGTGTGTC
>NW_013799256.1:0-559 GCF_000517525.1 Limulus polyphemus | reverse complement strand
AAATTGTTGTCTCAACATTAATTATTGTTCACATTGTTGTCTTAACATTAATTATTGTTCACATTGTTGTCTTAACATTATTGTTCACATTGTTGTCTTAACATTAATTATGGTTCACATTGTTGTCTTAGCATTAATTATGGTTCACATTGTTGTCTTAACATTATTGTTCACATTGTTGTCTTAACATTAATTATTGTTCACACTGTTGTCTTAGTATTAATTAGTGTTCACAATGTTATCTTAACATTAATTATTGTTCACATTGTTGTCTCAACATTAATTATTGTTCAAATTGTTGTCTCAACATTAATTATTGTTCACATTGTTGTCTCAACATTAATTATTGTTCAAATTGTTGTCTCAACATTAATTATTGTTCCCAATGTTGTCTTAACATTAATTATTGTTCAAATTGTTGTCTCAACATTAATTATTGTTCAAATTGTTGTCTCAACATTAATTATTGTTCACATTGTTGTCTCAACATTAATTATTGTTCCCAATGTTGTCTCAACATTAATTATTGTTCCCAATGTTGTCTCAACATTAATTATTG
>NW_013799255.1:0-908 GCF_000517525.1 Limulus polyphemus | reverse complement strand
CTAATCATACTCATTGGACGTCTCAAGATATTCGGGAAAGATGTTAATGATCCAATATAGAAGTGTGTTTCTTGTAAAGAAGAGAGATTTGGTAAGGAAAAGTGTAGTAAAGTATAAGAAATTTAACTCACGGAAACGTCACAAAAAGTCTAAGGGCATAAAAAATGGAATTTTGAGAAAATATACATTTGAAAGTAAGGAAAACGAAGAAAAAATGTCTAAAACCAACTATAACACTACTTTTTGCAGTATTAAAACGGAAGAAAACAAACGTAGATCACATTTAGAAAAAGTGAATACGGAATAAATCAAAAGAAATTCTACAAAGAGTTAAACGTAATAAAAATATAATAAAGAAATAAAAACAAATAACTTTGAAACAGGAGAAGGAAAATAGGAGGACAGAAAAAAATGCAGTCGGGTCCAGAAATAAGAATGATGAATCAGAATATACGAGTGAAAGAACGAACGCTTAGGTATTCAAAGGAATTAAAAGTATGGAAAGCAAATGAGTAAAGAGTCAGAAGAAAATATGAAAAATATGTAGAGAACACATATGAATTCTGTACAAGAACTACTCCACGAGCTTGTACAAGGAATTCTGTACAAAAAGCTTGAACAAGAACACTATTAGGAAATGGAACGACCCGTTGAACTTGAACAAGAAAAATAAAGAGAACAAATTCTCAGGTGAAAAAGGAATCTGAAATGTATGGAAATGACTATTAAATAGTACTCTGCCGTACGAATTAAATAAATAAAAAAGAACTTGTTTAATATAGCCAAAACAAAATGAGAAGCGAAGATTTTGATATATGAAAACATAATACTTCAAGACCAATATTTTGAATTGGATCAATCAATTTCAGAAGCAATGGTTGACGGGAAGTACTTTTGTATATAACTTA
>NW_013799254.1:0-559 GCF_000517525.1 Limulus polyphemus | reverse complement strand
GAATCGATATTTATACTTTCATGATAAATTTTATGCACTTGGCTCTAGGCTAGGTGATCCCACACTACGTCTTTACTTTAGGTATATTATACCAACACTCACTACACTTATAAGGTTTCGCGACACCCTCCCTCCCGACCCCCTCACACCCCCGTCACTAAAATCGTAATGAGCAGACAGTAATAGAACTATTCTATCTGAATAAATGCATTTTGGCCTTTACTACTACTCCTATTTCGAGAAATCAAGCGTGATGTGACGTGACACCTACTGCTTTTATATCGGTTAAATTCTTAAAGTTAAATTGAAGATAAACAAAGCTGTGTTAGTGGTTTTGTCTGGGGAAAAACTGAAAGTATGTTTATGAATTATCTCAAAGGTATGATTATGTCTAACAAAACTCATGTGGTAACCTTTCATAATGCTAAATAACTAACAGGTATTTAAGAATCAACTAATAATTGGAGGATCGTGGATTTACTTGGCAAGAACGAACTAAAAGGTTTAAATTGTTTGTTATAGATTTCGCACAAAGCTACACGAGGGCTATCTGGGCTAG
>NW_013799253.1:0-560 GCF_000517525.1 Limulus polyphemus | reverse complement strand
CGTCCGTTGGAAGTGGGAAATAAAAACTAGTTTGTTACAAAGGATAGGAAATTGTACTTCTACTTTTTTCTTAACATAATAAATATTAAAAGTGCAATAAAAATACATAAAGGTATCAATACTGAAAAGAAAGACATACTGTTTTGAAGAGTTCTATCAATATTAAATTAGATGAGGGGTCTAACCCCCATCATGACCTTCCTCATGTCATTTTGTATTACTGTGTCAAGTTGTGCTGATTTGGTAGTTTTTTTCCGAAATTAGGTATGAAATGAGATGAGGTTCAACCCCCCCCCCTCATGATCATTCCTCATGTCATTCTATATCACTGTGTCAAGAAATGTGGAAACGTATAAGGAACAGATATACACACATACATATTAACGTTTATTTATATAGAAAATGGGGGGGGGGTCTAATCCCCACACCTTTCATGACCTTCATGTCATCCTGTATCACTGTGTAAAGTTTGGTGCTGATTGATCAAGAAATGTTGAAACGTATAAAGGAACAGATGGGTGAAGGGTGCAAACAAACAGACACAAACTTAGCTTTTGTAT
>NW_013799252.1:0-909 GCF_000517525.1 Limulus polyphemus | reverse complement strand
GATGATTATTTGAGTATCAAAAAATATCTCAGAATTCTAAGATGCAGAAGGGTGAGATGATGAAGTGATATTAGGCTAAAAGTAATGTTGCAAACTTGTTTTTCGCTATAACTCTTAGTATAAAACTATTTGAGGTTTCTACCCATAACTAGGTGAAGTCACAGTTTCCCAGTATTATTGATAATATTGTTACAACACGCGCTCAACATCAATGCTTTTGTCAGCAACATTATTACGTGTTACGTACGTAATTGAGAATCTCTTTATATTCTAATCCTTAAACGATTCTGTCTTAGCCTTCTTTCTATGTAACACAGTTTAAACTGCTTGGCGAAGGGCTTCTGCCCTGAAATGTTACAAATAATAATTAAGTTTTGTTATAGACGTGTGTTTTACCTACTTTTTTCAAAAACGGTAATTAAGACTAATTCCAACAATAGTATATTTCTTTTTTTTTAATTTGTGTTTGTTTGTTTGGAATCAACCACAAAGCTACACAATGTGCTATCTGTGCTCTGCCCACCACAGGTATCGAAACCCGATTTCTAACGTTGCAATTCCGCAGACATACCGCTGTGCCACTGTGGGATATTTTAAAAGTTAAGCACCCCATTGTGTAGCTTTTACAGGTAGTACCGGGCAAAGCTATTTCATAATGTTAACGTTTCGGTATTTCAATTCGTCAGTGTGTCCATCGCAAAGTTCAACTTATTTGGGAAAAAATAATATATTTACAAATATACAAGCCCGTATCGTCATGTATTAAAACTGAAACTTATAAATTGGAACGAAATAACAATAATGATAATACTGATTTGAACATGCAACAATATATATTTCTCCGCTAATAATACTTCTAACAATATCACCAAAACGAAAAAGAAAAAAATTAAACTTGTAAAGGAAATA
>NW_013799251.1:0-890 GCF_000517525.1 Limulus polyphemus | reverse complement strand
GTGTCTTCTTATTGACAGTACACAGTATCGTTAAATCTTGTGTCTTCTTATTGACAGTACACAGTATTGTTAAATCTAGTGTCTTCTTATTGACAGTACACACTCGCGTTAAATCTTGTGTCTTCTTATTGACAGTACACAGTATCTTTAAATCTTTTGGCTTGTTAGTGATAGTACACAGTATTGTTAATTCTTGTGGCTTGTTAGTGATAGTACACAGTATTCTTATATCTTGTGTCTTCTTATTGACAGTACACAGTATGTAAATCTTGTGTCTTCTTGTTGACAGTACACAGTATCGTTAAATCTTGTGTCTTCTTATTGACAGTACACAGTATCGTAAATCTTGTGTCTTCTTGTTGACAGTACACAGTATCGTTAAATCTTGTGTCTTCTTATTGACAGTACACACTATCGTTAAATCTTGTGTCTTCTTATTGACAGTACACAGTATCTTTAAATCTTTTGCATTGTTGTGATAGTACACAGTATTTTTAATTCTTGTGTCTTCTTATTGACAGTACACAGTATCGTAAATCTTGTGTCTTCTTTTTGACAGTACACAGTATCGTAAATCTTGTGTCTTCTTATTGACAGTACACAGTATCGTTAAATCTTGTGTCTTCTTGTTGACAGTACACAGTATCGTTATATCTTGTGCCTTCTTATTGACAGTACACAGTATCGTAAATCTTGTGTCTTGTTATTGACAGTACACAGTATCGTTAAATCTTGTGTCTTCTTATTGACAGTACACAGTATCGTTAAATCTTGTGTCTTCTTATTGATAGTACACAGTATCGTTAAATCTTGTGTCTTCTTATTGACAGTACACAGTATCGTTAAATCTTGTGTCTTCTTATTGACAGTACACAGTATCGTTAAATCGA
>NW_013799250.1:0-560 GCF_000517525.1 Limulus polyphemus | reverse complement strand
GTTGGTGTAGTATTTTTGTAAACGATATCCTTTAGAATCCGTTCGTCTGTCTTGTATGCAGTGGAGAATTGTTTTTTTTAATGAAGCTCCGACAAAACCTACAGGACAGAAGTACAGCTTATGAGGTTCTATATTTGTTATTACAGTGATTATATTATTGATATCGTGAAGAATTAAAGTTGAGTTGAGGTATATAGTTTATAGTAATATATTTATTCGTTAGACTCCCTTATATAAATATAATTATTAATTATCTTTATTACTGGCAAATGCTTCAGTATGATATATATGAGCACGTTTTGAATTTCGTTAAATGTAAGTTCAGTTTATATAACATAAATTACTCCTTCTCTCTCCATTTCGTTAGTTAATTCAAAGAAGTGGTGATTCTGGAGACCCGGTTGAGGACTTTTACCGAATGTGGACGAGTTACAAATCTGGTTTTAGATATTTAACCAGATAATTTTGGTTAGGTAATCATTTTTATTATATAGAAACGATATACATTTTTTCTTTCTATGTTCGAGTCTGTGGCTGAGAATCGTAAAATAATAAATTAA
>NW_013799249.1:0-555 GCF_000517525.1 Limulus polyphemus | reverse complement strand
ACATAACATAGTATAATTTATATTAATCACCTGTAGCGTCAATGTTACATAACATAGTATAATTTACATTAATCATCTGTAGTGTCAATGTTACATAACATAGTATAATTTACATTAATCATCTGTAGTGTCAATGTTACATAGGTTAAATTAATTACCAGTACTGTCAACGGTATATAATGTAACATAGGTTAAATTAATTACCAGTACTGTCAACGGTATATAATGTAGCATAGGTTAAATTAATTACCAGTAGTGTCAACAGTATATAACGTAACATAGGTTACATTAATTACCAGTAGTGTCAACGGTATATAATGTAACATACGTTAAATTAATTACCAGTACTGTCAACGGTATATAATGTAACATAGGTTAAATTAATTACCAGTAGTGTCAACAGTATATAACGTAACATAGGTTACATTAATTACCAGTAGTGTCAATGGTATATAACGTAACATAGGTTAAATTAATTACCAGTAATGTCAACGGTATATAACGTAACATAGGTTAGATTAATTACCAGTAGTGTCAACTTTACATAACGTAACA
>NW_013799248.1:0-559 GCF_000517525.1 Limulus polyphemus | reverse complement strand
GGATTTATCAATACTGTGCACTGTCAGTAAGAATACACAAGATTTAACAATACTATGTCCTGTCAATAAGAAGATAAAAAATTTATGAATACTGTGTACTGTCAATAAGAAGACACAAGATTTAACAATACTGTGTCCTGTCAATAAGAAGATACAGGATTTATTAATATTGTGTCTTTCAATAAGAAAATACAGGATTTATCAATACTGTGTACTGTCAATAAGAAGACACATAATTTAACAATACTGTGTCCTGTCAGTAAGAAGATACAGGATTTATCAATACTGTGTACTGTCAATAAGAAGACACAAGATTTAATAATACTGTGTCCTGTCAATAAGAAGATAAAGGATTTATCAATACTGTGTACTGTCAATAAGAAGACACAAGATTTAACGATACTGTGTACTATCAAAAAGAAAACAAGATTTAACGATACTGTGTACTATCATAACAAGTCATAAGATTTAATGATACTGTGTACTATCAACAACAAGCCAAAATATTTAACGATACTGTGTACTGTCAATAAAAAGACACAAGATTTAAAAATACTGT
>NW_013799247.1:0-557 GCF_000517525.1 Limulus polyphemus | reverse complement strand
AAACTGAACATTTCAACAGTAGATATTAAATATAACAATATTATAAAGAAATGCAAAGAACGCTTTATATATAGTAGTAGGATTACGTCACGGATAGCCAGCAAGCCATCGCTGCAGATCGAATCAGCTGAATGTATCAGGTACCATTGGCGAGTCTAATTAACTCCGAAACAATATATATATATAATATAATAATTATATATATATATATATATATATATACAAAATATAATTCTATATATATACAAATAATTGTATGTTAATTTTTCTATTAAAAAATGTAGCAAGTAGCGCTTTGCATAGACGAGAAATGGAACGACGCTACCTATAACCCGCTATGAAATTTTCAAATATTGCGACGAACCACAAGTTACTCATGGAACCATAGCGGTGCCAAGCACAGCTCTGGTATTACCTTTGCCAATACCATATTGCTACGAACAGCGGAAGTCAAGTGACGCTCGTAACACGTGATGAGTTTCTGGAAGGATCATGAAGGTTCGGGTGTTTGCCAGACGCCCTCTATTTTAATATATAAGCCCGGCAAATAAAGGGAG
>NW_013799246.1:0-559 GCF_000517525.1 Limulus polyphemus | reverse complement strand
CTAAAAAACTTCCATTCGATCACAAGATTATAACTTCCTTAGTTACTAAAGTTACTAAAGACCTGTTATATATCTTTATTTACTGTACACCTGTTAAATATCTTTATTTACTGTACACCTATATCAGTGTTTGTTGTTATATATCTTTATTTATTGTACACCTGTGTCAGTGTTTGCTGTTATATATCTTTATTTACTGTACACCTGTGTCAGTGTTTGCTGTTACATATCTTTATTTACTGTACACCTATATCAGTGTTTGCTGTTATATATCTTTATTTACTGTACACCTATATCAGTGTTTGCTGTTATATATCTTTATTTACTGTACACCTGTGTCACTGTTTGCTGACTGAAGTCTCTGTATTTTAGTTTATTTTCTCACCAAGCTGAGCGAAGTCTCTGTATTTTAGTTTATTTTCTCACCAAGCTGACTGAAGTCTCTGTATTTTAGTTTATTTTCTCACCAAGCTGACTGAAGTCTCTGTATTTTAGTTTGTTTTCTCACCAAGCTGACTGAAGTCTCTGTATTTTAGTTTATTTTCTCACCAAGCTGAGC
>NW_013799245.1:0-742 GCF_000517525.1 Limulus polyphemus | reverse complement strand
GGGAAGGCAGCTAGTCAGTACCACCCACCGCCAACTCTTGGGCTAATCTTTTACCAACAAATAGTGGGATTGACCGCACATTATAACGCCTTCACGGCTGAATGGATGAGCATGTTTGGTGGAACGGGGATTGCGAGACGAGCGCCCTAACCACCTGGCCATGCCGGGCCCAAAAATTTGAATACTAGTAAATTATTTTTTGTTCTTGAAAAAATAAAACGCTCCCAGAAGAAACGTTGTTTGTAACAAACAGTTGTTATTGTTTATTGTTTGTTATTAAGCACAAAGCTTCACAAAGGGTTATCTATGCTCTGCCCACAACGAGTATCGAAACCCGGTTTCTAGCAGTGCGTAATAAAAAGAAACTATTCCAGGGCCGAAGCCAGCTGTGAGACACGGGCCTTGAATAAAATAATTATAATTGTTACTTAGTCACTCTTAACATTACATCGTTACACGTTGGTTACCTGCAAAATATAATATATTTCATTATTCGTTGTATGAATACATTAATACCCAAACCCTTCCGGATACATTAATACCCAAACCCTTCCGGATACACATTAATACCCAAAACCACATTAATACCCAAACCCTTCTGGATACATTAATACCCAAACCCTTCCGGATACACATTAATACCCAAACCCTTCCGGATATATTAATACCCAAACCCTTCCGAATACACATTAATACCCAAACCTTTCCGGATACACATTATTACCCAAACCCTTCCGGATAC
>NW_013799244.1:0-559 GCF_000517525.1 Limulus polyphemus | reverse complement strand
ATTTTTAAATAAGTTCTTAAAGTTATTTTTCCTAAAACATACAACAGTAACTAAAGAAGTATAGCAAACAAGTATCTCTTCTGATTACGACCTTTGTACTTAGTTGCTAAGCCTTTTCAAAATTTGCATGTGGAGGATATGAAAAAATATTTTTTAGATTCATATGTACATTTGAATAACTAAAGAAATCATAAATTACTACATTAATACCATAGAATTCCACTATACTTTATCAAGCTTAGTAATTAAGATGTATTTTAGTCTAAAAAAATATGAAATTTCAAGCAATTAAAGACACACCCTACCTTTTGAAATATTGGTTCAAAAGAAAGAAATGGCATCAAGCCCATTACAATGGTTCTGAATCTGAGCTTCTGCTTGGTTATTCATGTCACATATAGAAGTAAGTGTATATAAGGGAGCATTTCCAAAAATTGAAAGAGGTGGGCTGGGTGCCACTGTGTTTGATTTATTACATGAGCAATATCTTAGCGAATAGAAAATATGACCTTCTAATTTTATATTCTAACTTGTCAATGTCTGTAATTTGAGTTTCTAA
>NW_013799243.1:0-559 GCF_000517525.1 Limulus polyphemus | reverse complement strand
TTTGCAATAATCAACTGTAATCATTGATTCGTGTTCCTTATGTTACATCTACGTTTACATGGTAAATGTTTGCAATAATCAACTGTAATCATTGATTCGTGTTCCTTTTGTTACATCTACGTTTACATGGTAAATGTTTGCAATAATCAACTGTAATCATTGATTCGTGTTCCTTTTGTTACATCTACGTTTACATGGTGAAACTTTGCAATAATCAACTGTAATCATTGATTCGTGTTCCTTTTGTTACATCTACGTTTACATGGTGAAACTTTGCAATAATCAACTGTAATCATTGATTCATGTTCCTTTTGTTACATCTACGTTTACATGGTAAATGTTTGCAATAATCAACTGTAATCATTGATTCGTGTTCCTTATGTTACATCTACGTTTACATGGTGAAACTTTACAATAATCAACTGTAATAATTGATTCGTGTTCTTTATGTTACATCTACGTTTACGTGGTAAAACTTTGCAATAATTAACTGTAATCATTGATTCGTGTTCCTTTTGTTACATCTACGTTTACGTGGTAAAACTTTGCAATAATCAAC
>NW_013799242.1:0-558 GCF_000517525.1 Limulus polyphemus | reverse complement strand
GTCTATATTCTTTGGTGCATTATTTCATTAAATAAAAATCATTAAGTGAATTACTATAAAAAATCAGGCTTTACTTTCGTTGACAATCAAGAGCAAGAAAAAAGAAGATTGGGTAAGTACTTTATTTCTTGTTTTTCATATTTATTCCTTATTTATTATTGTAAAAGTAACTAAAATTAAAAATATGGATCTTTTTAAGTCATTTAAGACTAGGTTAGGTAAAATAAGTAATAATAATATAATTAAAATGGTTCACGAGGCACGCACACGAGCAGCTCGTGAGTAATGTAATTCAATAGCGTAACATGAGCTGCACATTCCCCGAGTGATTTACAACTGATAATGTCATGGATAGTAGTTATACACAGTTCAAAGAGCAATAAAACAATAAAATTTGATTATAAATAGATGTATAATGTTACAAACTTAGAGCTAATTAGGATAAACGAATGTACTTTCACGTTACAATTTGAAGTCATTCTAGAAAAAAAAAGGTTAATTTAGGTTTATTTTTTAAAATTTTTTTTTGGTGGTTACGAGGTTGGTCAAATTGGCCAA
>NW_013799241.1:0-558 GCF_000517525.1 Limulus polyphemus | reverse complement strand
TTCCACATCTCGTGTCAGTCGTCGAACTTGATGTTTATTGAGCGGCAGCTTCAGACTGTCCTCAATCGGTTGTTGACATGAACCACTGCAAATGGTTTTAAATTATCTTTTTCTAAAACCGTTTGCATGCATTTTTGCCACCAACGGGGTCTCCACCCCGATCCCGAGCTCCGTCTCGGCGATATAGTTATTCGTGTGGTCCCTGAGCAAAGTTCTTGAGGCTTATATTTGACCATAAGCTTAGCTTCATTCCACACATCAAGCAGCTACGTGTCAAGTGCGCAAGGGCTCTGAACATCCTCCGTGTCCTCTCTTCCAGCTCTAGGGGAGTGGATCGATGTTCAATGTTCAGGATCTATGGTGCTCTGATTCGATCCAAACGGGACTATGGGTCTTTGGTTCTGCCAGGACCTCGCCCCTGAAGATGCTGGACCCCATTCACAATCGGATCTGCACAGGTGCTTTTCGCACTTCTCCAGTCCAGAGTTTGTACACTGAGTCCCACGAACCTTCTCTTCACCTCCGTCGTTTGCAACTTTCTCTACAATATGCTACTAA
>NW_013799240.1:0-557 GCF_000517525.1 Limulus polyphemus | reverse complement strand
CCCTATCCCTGGTGCAGTAAATACTGTACATAGTGTACCCTATCCTTGGAGTAATAAATAATCGACATATAGGACCTATCCCTAGTGTAGTAAATACTCTACATAGTGTACGCTTTCCCTGGTGCAGTAAATACTCTACATACTGTACCCTATCCCTTTTGTAGTAAATACATTACATATTGTACCTATCCCTGGTGCAGTAAATACTCTAGATACTGTATCTTATCCCTGGTGCAGTAAATACTCTACATAGTGTACACCATCCCTGGTGTAGTAAAACTCTACATACTGTACCCTATTCCTTGTTTAGTAAATACTGTACATAGTGTACCCTTTTCCTGGTGCAGTAAATACTGTACATAGTGTACCCTTTTCCTGGTGCAGTAAATACTCTACATAGTGTAATCTATCCCTGGTGCAGTAAATACACTACATAGTGTACCCTATCCCTGGTGTAGTAAATACTCTACATATAGTACCTGTCCCTGGTGCATTAAATACTCTACAAACTGTACCCTATCTATGGTGTAGAATAAATACTCTACATACTTTACCTT
>NW_013799239.1:0-558 GCF_000517525.1 Limulus polyphemus | reverse complement strand
TATAAACATAATATCGTGAGTCTATTTATAGATAAATTTATTACTTTGTATAAATATGATATCGTGAGTCTATTTATACATAAATTTATTAATTTGTATAAACATAATATCGTGAGTCTATTTATAGATAAATGTATTACTTTGTATCAATATAATATCGTGAGTCTATTTATAGATAAATTATTACTTTGTATATACATAATATCGTAAGTTTATTTATAGAGAGATGATTACTTTGTATATACATAATATCATGAGTCTATTTATAGATAAATTTATTAATTTGTATAAAGATAATATCGTGAGTCTATTTATAGATAAATTTATTACTTTGTATAAACATAATATCGTAAGTTTATTTATAAATAGATGATTACTTTGTATATACATAATATCGTGAGTCTATTTATAGATAAATTTATTACTTTGTATAAACATAATATCGTGAGTCTATTTATAGATAAATTTATTACTTTGTATAAACATAAAATCGTGAGTCTTTTTATAGATAAATTAATTACTTTGTATATACATAATATCGTGAGTCTATTTATAGAT
>NW_013799238.1:0-724 GCF_000517525.1 Limulus polyphemus | reverse complement strand
ACTTAACTTCAACGGTGGAAAACTCTGCGTGTGTGGCTGGTGAATAACGAAGGGCAAAGCTAGCTAGCTTCCGGTTAAGCGCTTTGTACCTATGTCAATTCATAATTAACTCGCTCATCGTGAACCCTTGATAAGATATCGAAAAAGTTCCAGACTAGAAAGAATGCTTGTAAGTTTGTGAAACTTTGTTTATGAATCATTGTGTTTAATAACTATTGGTTACAACCCTTATTGTAAATTTCATTGTTGTTTGTATATATAAACATATTTGTGTTAAAGAAACTGTTTGTATCAATATTGTTGGCAAATATCATAAACCGACTATATATCGGAATATATTCAAATATTAAATCCAAAGTACAAATTAACTACTAAATTTAAATTATCAGTAAACTCAATTTCAGATCATTTGAAATTCTAACAGGTAACAGAGTAAAATATATTTTCATAAATAAAAAGCTTCTTTATATATATTCCAATTTTCATGTGAACCATGAGTGAGTGTATAAATATGCCTTATATCTTAAGTTTTTTGGTAAACTATATTAAACTTAGTGATAATAAATTTAAGTAATGCACGTAGAAAATGTTTAGACTTATATTTTCTTACATTTTGTAGTTTTATTATACTTAAGTTGTTCTCATTATTTATGTCAAAAATTATATAGTTACTTTAGTTTTTATCGTTTTAACGTATATACAAATTGTATAATTTTCAGTTCTG
>NW_013799237.1:0-554 GCF_000517525.1 Limulus polyphemus | reverse complement strand
GGGCAGAGCACAGATAGCCACTATGTAGTTTGTGCTTAATTCCAAACAAACAAACAATTAACTCTAGAGCAGCGAGGGGGAAGGACTTTCCTGAAAAAGGTTTGTTTGTTTGTTTTGAATTTCGCGCAAGGCTACACGAGGGCTATCTGCGCTAGTCGTCCCTAATTTAGCAGTGTAAGACTAGAGAGAAGACAGCTAGTCATCACCACCCACCGCCAACTTATGGGCCACTCTTTTACCAACGAATAGTGGCATTCACCGTCACAATATAACGCCCCCACGGCTGAAATGGCGAGCATGTTTGTTGAGACGGGGATTCGAACCCGCTACCCTGCGAGTCGAGCGCCCTAACCACCTGGCCATGCCGGGCCCGCTGAAAAAGGTGGCAGTGCTGTAGTTTATTTTAACGCAAAGCACTATAATGGATTGGCTGCACTGTGGAGATCCAACCCCGAATTCTAGCATTATAAACTCTCAAGCTTATTGCTGAGTCGCCAAAGGACAACTAATCTAGTTTTAAAGCATTATTAGAACTACTAAAAATGAACAAAAAT
>NW_013799236.1:0-559 GCF_000517525.1 Limulus polyphemus | reverse complement strand
TTCACGATGGGGGTTGATGAGTGTCCCTCAACACCAACCACTACTGGTCTCCTTGAGGCTGACTTGTTGGTAATATTCTTCTTACACTGGCTCCTCAGATGTCCTTGCTCCTCACAGTTCCAACAGCCTTTCTGGGTAGTAGCCTTTCCTGCTGTATCATCTCCCGTGTTGAAGTTGCTAGCATTGAGCTCTCTTGTGCCCAGGTTTGTTACAATGCCAGCAAAGTCCCTCAAACCTCTCTGAAAGCTGACCTTTTCTTGCCTTGAATCCAAATGACTGTACCAACCTCGGTACCTCTGTGCTGGACTTAATGTAGGATTCAAATTCGAGAGCTCTGGCCATTGCATCCTGCATGGTAGAGGGATGTGCTTGCTTCACTTGTATCTTTAGTTGTGGACTGTCCAAGGCTTCAACGAACTGATCCCTCAGCAAGAATTTGAGGAGATTGGGTGGTGCAGTTGGGTAGGCCTTGTGTGCCATGCTTTCCAAGTTCTGTGCCAGCTCTTGCAGGCTCTCCCTAAACCTAGCCTTTAGACTTCTGCCTGATTTGGGTTCCATA
>NW_013799235.1:0-559 GCF_000517525.1 Limulus polyphemus | reverse complement strand
CAACTTTGTCATAGATACTGCATCTCAGCAAACCCTTGTGAGTATCAAGGTGCTGGATCACAAAGGAGTACCAGAAGCCGTACAGAAGCTTTGTGTTGTGACAGGACATTATGCAAGGTTGTGGGGACCAGTGTGGGGAACTATTGAGCTCATGGACTTAAAGGACAGATTTGGCTGATATTGAAGACCAATGCATATTAGGGTTGGACTACTTACTACCAAGGAAGTATGTAGTTATCTTCAATAAATTGACAATTGGGAACAACAAAGGCCAGATTCCAGTAAGTGTTGCTGCATCTGTTGATTGGCATGTCACAGCATTTAAGTCAACTACAATACCCCCTATGTCAGAGAAGATAATTAGGGGTAGAATAAAAGAACATCCCCAAGGAAGCTTGATGCTTGTGGAAGCAGTGGAAGACCCATCCAGGCCAGCAGATGGGAAGATATGAAGATCACTTGTGGCAGGTCATCAAGTAGTACCCATAACACTGGCCAATTTGTCTAAATATGAGCAGACACTTAGGAAGGGGCATTATTGGGTGTGTGCCAGGAGGTA
>NW_013799234.1:0-559 GCF_000517525.1 Limulus polyphemus | reverse complement strand
AAACTGACATAAGCTTCCCTAGCGGTAACGTACAGATACTATTAATGTAGCAGAATAGTATATAAATTAATGATCACGTGAGGTTGTACTCTCGTGACGTATTCTGTGAATAAATACCCTACCTGAAGCTTTCTCTCTCTCTCTCTGTGTCGGGATTTAGGTCTTTGTGACCTAGGAGGGTTAGGTTCGTAGGGACTTCTTTCTCCTTTCCGGACTGTGTTTAATCATCAGTGAATGTTGGTATTGATACAACACGAGGGTCGGAGTAAACCGCGCATGCTCCGACCACTTTCAGGGCAATGTCCATGTAGGTATCGACAGTTACATTCTGTGTTTTGCATTATATCTCTTGAGTCAGTTCCATTGCACATTTCACTAGTTAGAGGCTAATCGAATTCTTTTGACGTAAAATACCCTATTAAATATATTGTTCTTAGACTCTAACTAGTGTAGGGTTTTAAGATCTAGCAATTGGTGGCCTTATTAAATCCTTATTTATAAAAAATGTTTACAGGTGAGAGGTACTTAGGTCTACTTCCATCATGTATGTAATAGCGAT
>NW_013799233.1:0-1309 GCF_000517525.1 Limulus polyphemus | reverse complement strand
CAAACCAAGGATGTCAATCAAATCATCAAAATTGATCAATGTGTGAACATCAAAACAGAAAACGCGTGATCAGCTGTGTTTCTAGAAAAGCTTCTTGACAAAAAAAAAATAATAACTCACTTTAAGATTTGCAACTTATTTTTGACGGTTTATTTATTTATCTTCTATATTTAAAAGTTTTTGTTCTCTCGCTTGCAGATCTAGTCTTGAAACCGATAATTCCTGAGAACTTCATGCTTATCGGTAGTTAACCTCGTTAAATTTCCGGTAATTGTAATGACGATAAAACATGACCTACAGAGGACGTTTCATGATTTGTAATGACTGTCCTACTTGTGAGGCTTAACAACGTAACTGATGTCTTTGTCTTGTGCTCATTTTATTAGACAGAATAAAAAGTTTAAAGTTATTCTTTTTGATGCAATATTCCTTCTGTAATAATTAAAAACGTAGTTTAATTTATACTTCAGTAATTAATATATTACCTCTCTCACTATTGAAATACATTCGTGCATATACATTCAAAGTAAAACCAACAATTAAATAAAATATTGTTACCAATTAACAAACGGAGACGAAGTTACGGAAAATCAGTTATATTCGGAAAGAATAAACCAGTTTTATTAAGAAAGAACTTGTGTCGCTTAAGTTTCGTCGGAACGAGTAATTGAACTGCAGTCAGAAGTATTGTTGACGTTCGTTGATTAGCGTTTGTTTTAGCGCGATTGTTGAAGTTAAGTGTATCGGTAAACTATCTACACACACATTACATTCCCCTCTTTTATATACCAGCCTACCCAATATCCAGCAAAAACTAGAACATTCGCCAAAGTACATGATAGTTCTAGAAACGTAGCGTCACAGTAGTCATGTGACTCGCTGACGCAACAGTATTATTAAATTTTGTGTCATCTTATTGATAGTACACAGTATTGTTAAATCTTGTGTCTTCTTATATACAGTACACCGTATTGTTAAATCTTGTGTCTTCATATCGACAGTACACAGTATTTTTAAACCTTGTGTCTTCTTATCGACAGTACTCAGTATCGTTAAATCTTGTGGCATGTTAGTGATAGTACACAGTATTTTTAAATCTTGTGTCTTCTTATCGACAGTACACAGTATCGTTAAATCTTGTGTCTTCTTATTGACAGTACACAGTATTGTTAAATCATTTGTGTTCTTAGTGATAATACACAATATCGATAAATCTTGTGGCTTGCTAGTGATAGTACCCAGTATCGTTAAATCTTGTGTCTTCTTATTGACAGTACACAGTATTGTTAAATCTTGTGTCTTCTTATTG
>NW_013799232.1:0-559 GCF_000517525.1 Limulus polyphemus | reverse complement strand
CTTCTGTGCCACAGGCTAGGGTTGGACTCTTCTTTGAGGTCTTCTAGATATAGACGTGGTGAGTTAGGACTTGACTCCTTCTAGATATAGACATGGTGAGTTAGGACTTGACTCCTTCTAGATATAGACATGGTGAGTTAGGACTTGACTCCTTCTAGATATAGACATGGTGAGTTAGGACTTGACTCCTTCTAGATATAGACATGGTGAGTTAGGACTTGACTCCTTCTAGATATAGACATGGTGAGTTAGGAGTTGACTCCTTCTAGATATAGACGTGGTGAGTTAGGACTTGACTCCTTCTAGATATAGACATGATGAGTTAGTGACTCCTTCTAGATATAGACGGGGTGAGTTAGGACTTGACTCCTTCTAGATATAGACGTGGTGAGTTAGGACTTGACTCCTTCTAGATATAGACGTGGTGAGTTAGGACTTGACTCCTTCTAGATATAGACGTGGTGAGTTAGGACTTGACTCCTTCTAGATATAGACATGGTGAGTTAGGAGTTGACTCCTTCTAGATATAGACGTGGTGAGTTAGGAGTTGAGGCCTAGT
>NW_013799231.1:0-557 GCF_000517525.1 Limulus polyphemus | reverse complement strand
ACTTAAGATACAAGTGAAGCAAGCACACCCCTCTACCATGCAGGATGCAATGGCCAGAGCTCTCGAATTTGAATCCTACATTAAGTCCAGCACAGAGGTACCGAGGTTGGTACAGTCATCTGGATTTAAGGCCAGAAAAGATCAGCTTTCAGAGAAGTTTGGGGGACTTTGCTGGCACTGTAACAAACCTGGACACAAGAGAGCTCAATGCTGGAAACTTCAACTCAGGGGAGGTGCCACAGCTGGAAAGGCTGGTATCCAGAAAGGTTGTTGGAACTGTGGAAAGCACGGACATTTGAGGAGCCAGTGTAGGAGGAATATTACCAACAAGTCAGCCTCAAGGAGACCAGTAGTGGTTGGTGTTGAGCGACACCCACCAACCCCCCTCATGAAAATCCCAACAGCTAGGTGTAAAATGCCAAGCACACACAGTGTCTATGTGAGAGGAAAGCTGGATGGCCAAAGGTGTAACTTTGTCATAGACTCTGCGTCTCAGCAAACCCTTGTGAGCATCAAGGTGTTAGATCATGAAGGAGTGCCAGTAGCCATACAGAAGC
>NW_013799230.1:0-558 GCF_000517525.1 Limulus polyphemus | reverse complement strand
CGAAAAGGAGTGTCAGGGCAAGAATATGCTGATGATGACAAAACCTTTGCTGTTATGTTAAACTTATATTAAAGTTTTTCTTCTTTACCCATTCAAGCCGTCTCCAACCATTATTATGCTATATCTCTGGTTGCTCTCGCTAATCACGGATTCTTCTAGTAATATGAAATTTACTTGCTTAGAAGTTCAAGAATAATATGAAAAGGAAAGATCATAGCACATGCTGTGGATGTTGCATATGTGGTATTTTCAGGTAAACTGATTTCTGCACAAATATTAGATAGATGCACCAATAACAGCAGGATTGTCCATAAAATTTGGGAGTAGTCTGAAATTGAAAACTTGACCGAGTTTAATGAAAAGCCTGAACATATCTGAGAAAATTAACACAATCTTTATTACAGTCAAACAAAAGAAAATGCAGCATGCATATTTGCGCAAACAAATAGATATTCACTTCTTCAAGATTGTTGAGTAGGTCATCAGTTTTCCATCTCTCAAGATGAGTCTCTGATAATCTAGTAATAGTGAAAAACCAGGAAGAATTGAGCACAAGTA
>NW_013799229.1:0-559 GCF_000517525.1 Limulus polyphemus | reverse complement strand
TTGTGGATATGCAGAAGTGGGAGGTGGAAGGCTAGTGGCGAGCATTGAAAATTTGCACTAATAGAGAGCAGGACTAATTGAGAAAAGCTATTTTCTGAGAGGTGGTAAATATCTAAGGGAAATACATTTTTAGTGTAGGAATATGCTAACTTTTAAGAATTTTCACTTATACATGCAGCTGTTGATATCTGATTCTGTCAAATCACTTCCATGTAATTATAGTAACATTGCAGCACTTAAAATGCTCATTTTACTTATATGAATCAGGAAGCCATAGCTAGCTTCAGGGAATTTTATGAATAGATGAAGAAAACTTGCCTATAAAAATCCAAATAATGGAAGATAAGTGGCATATGTGAATTTCACTATCAAAAACAAAATGGAATGATGTAACTACCATGTGGAGATGTCGCTGTCAACAACTGAATGGAATGATATAACTACCATGTGGAGATGTCACTGTCAACAACTGAATGGAATGAAGGATGACTACCACCTGTAGATGTCACTATCAACAACAAAATGGAATGATGTCACTACCATGTGGAGATGTCACTGT
>NW_013799228.1:0-678 GCF_000517525.1 Limulus polyphemus | reverse complement strand
CTCATCTTTAGCGTTATTTGGTACAATAACTCCACGAACACCTAGGTGTAACTCTAGTTACAGAATTTATAACCACCATATTCATCTTTAGCCTTATTTGGTACAACTACTCCATGAACACTTATGTGTAGCTATAGTTAAAGAATTTATAACCACCATACTCATCTTTAGCCTTACTTGTTACAACTACTCCGTGAACACCTAGGTGTAACTCTAGTTACCGTATTTATAACCACCATACTCATCTTTAGCCTTATTTGGTACAACTACTCCATTAACATTGAGGTTTAACTCTAGTTACCGAATTTATAACCCCATACTAATCTTTAGCGTTATTTGGTATAGCAACTCAACGAACACCTAGGTGTAACTCTAGTTACCGAATTTGTAACCACCATACTCATCTGTAGCGTTACTTGGTACAACAACTCCACGAAAACCTAGGTGTAACTCTTGTTACCGAATTTATAACAACTATTCTTATCTTTAGCTTTACTTGGCACAACTACTACATGAACACCTAGGTGTAACTCTACTTACCAAATATATAACCACCATACTCATATTTAGCTTTACCTGGCACAACTACTCCATGAACACCTAGGTGTAACTATAGTTACCGAATTTATAACCACCATACTCATCGTTAGCGTTATTTGATACAACAACTTAACGAAC
>NW_013799227.1:0-559 GCF_000517525.1 Limulus polyphemus | reverse complement strand
GGCAGTGAGGGATCTGGAAGCCTTAAAAGTGGAGCAGAGGCCAATTTTTCCTCCAACGTCTTGGAAGAATGCTGGCAAGAAATAGTCCATACAAATTTCTGGCCTTTTTTAGTCAAATCATGTAGTGGAGCAGCTATAGTTGCAAAGTCCTTCACAATTTTCCAGTAATAAGTACAGAGTCCCAAGAAACTTGTCTGAAACTGACCTTTTCTGGCCTTGAATCCAGATGACTTTACCAACCTTGGTACCTCTGTGCGGGACTTAACGTAGGATTCATATTCGAGAGCTCTGGCCATTGCACCCTGGGGTGTGCTTGCTTCACTTGTATCTTAACTTGGGGACTGTCCAAGGCATCTACAAACTGATCCCTCAGCAACAACCTGAGGAGATCGGGAGGTGCAGTTGGGTAGGCCTTGTGTGCCATGCTTTCCAAGTCCTGTGCCAGCTCTTGCAGGCTCTTCCCTTTAGCACGGATTCTCGTCCTAAACCTAGCCCTGTAGACTTCTGACTGATTTTGGGTTCCGTACCTGAGTTCTAGAGCCGCTACCAATGCTCTATA
>NW_013799226.1:0-558 GCF_000517525.1 Limulus polyphemus | reverse complement strand
CTGCTCCCAACACGACCTCATTTCATAGTAAATATATTTACTGTTCTTGTACTTCTCGACAAGTTCATGTGATCATTGATTTACTGTTCTTGTACTTCTCGACAAGTTCATGTGATCATTGATTTACTGTTCTTGTACTTCTCGACAAGTTCATGTGATCATTGATTTACTGTTCTTGTACTTCTCGACAAGCTCATGTGATCATTGATTTACTGTTCTTGTACTACTCGACAAGTTCATGTGATCATTAATTTACTGTTCTTGTACTTCTCGACAAGTTCGTGTGATCATTGATTTACTGTTCTTGTACTTCTCCACAAGTTCATGTGATCATTGATTTACTGTTCTTGTACTTCTCCACAAGTTCATGTGATCATTGATTTACTGTTCTTGTACTTCTCCACAAGTTCATGTGATCATTGATTTACTGTTCTTTTACTTCTCCACAAGTTCATGTGATCATTGATTTACTGTTCTTGTACTTCTCCACAAGTTCATGTGATCATTGATTTACTGTTCTTGTACTTCTCCACAAGTTCATGTGATCATTGATTTACT
>NW_013799225.1:0-560 GCF_000517525.1 Limulus polyphemus | reverse complement strand
AATATTAACGTAGATTCGGATACTGACGATGATTAACTCTTAAACAAGTTAATCGTGCTTATTATCCGCGTAAACATAACGCTGTGCCACTTGGGAGGTTGAGGGGGGGGGGGCAGTAACGAGACATGAGCAACAGAATCAGGCACGCTAGCCACTGGAATATGCTTGGCCACTAATTATTAGGAACAGGCACGCTAGCCACTGGAACATGCTTGGCCACTAATTATTAGGAAATTTTGCAAACGTCCCGTTTTTTTTCATATTCAGAATAGTTAAAGCACTTTCTGTATAATATTATTAACACCAAATTTAGGTCATTGAAGTCCGATCTTACATCTTTGAGATCGATTTGTTTGTCTGGTTGTTTTGGAATTAAGCACAAACCTACACAATGGGCTATCTGTGCTCTACCCACCACGGGTATCGAAACCCGGTTTCTAGCGTTGTAAGTCCGCAGACATACTGCTGTGCCACTGGGGGGGGGGCTTTGAGATCGAGACGTTTGCAAAATTATCGCCCCTCCAGTGGCACAGCGGTATGTCTGCGGACTTACAACGCTA
>NW_013799224.1:0-559 GCF_000517525.1 Limulus polyphemus | reverse complement strand
CAACGTGTGAACGTTGCTTCGTCTCTTCTGGCGCGTAACGCGCGTGAACCATTTTTGGACAGAATTGATAAAAAATGAATTCTTTATGCGAATATTAAATGCCAAAAACAATGGCTCAGTCCTAGACAAAAACCACTTCCGGTCCCAAAACTCCATGTACAGAAAGTGATGCTTTGCATTTGGTGGGACATCGAAGAAGTAATTCATTTCGAACTCTTCAATCCACAGCGAACTGTCAATGCAGAGATCTATAGTCAGCAATTGGAACGTTTAAATCAAGCCGTTCATCAGAAGCGCTCTACACTCGTCCATCTGAAAGGTGTTCTTCTCCACGACAATGTACGATATGTGGCACGTTTGAAGCAAAACAAAATTATAAGTTGGGTTGGGAAGTTCTCCCCCACCCACCATATTCTCCAGATACGGCACCATCAGATTACTATCTTTTCGTTCGCTGCAACACCATTTTAATGGGAAAACGTATGCATGTGAAAGGTGTTAAAGAGGACACCAACGTGTTTTTCGCTTGAAAGCCAAGTGATTTTCTTTAATCAGGGCA
>NW_013799223.1:0-798 GCF_000517525.1 Limulus polyphemus | reverse complement strand
CCACCTGGCCATGCGGGCCCCACTCGTCCACAGCTATAACATGTGTGGATCGTTCACAGTTTCTTCGAACCGGATTATTTAGATAGGTTTGATTCCTTTGTAAAACAAGAAGTTAATATCCTCGTGCTAATGGTAGTTAAGAGCTTAAGTAGTTATTTGGTTTTATCCGTTTGGGTGTGTTTAACGAACAGTTGTTTACCTTTTATTTACTTTTTGAAGATGTAAGAATAGATGTAACATGAAGCTTGAATTTGATAAGAAATACAATTCCATGACCAAGTTATTACTACTGCTACTACATCATAATAAGCCGAACATTGATGACAAAAAAAATTACGAGTTTAACGTTAAAAGTTAAATTTTTTCTGGTTTTGTGTTGGTGACTTCAAACTTTTTGGCTTCTGATTGTATTATTATAATTAGAAACATGTTATAACCCATTAATTCGAAATGGTGTACTTAAGTGTTTTACACTCACAAAAAAGAAACCTATCATTCTATAGGTATTTGAAGAACTTCTGGCATTCCGCCACAATTTAATTATTCGTATTGTTAGCCGACACTGGGCAGCTGTAGTACATAATTGAATAGAGTTGTTTAAACATTTGTTTAACAACAAGTAAAAGCTTGGAATGGTCTATTGTTTCATTGGGGGTGTGTCTGTGAGCCAGAGTAGTTTCAGAGAATTCCACTTCTCATCAGTGACCCTGGACACTACCACCAATGAAATGTCAGACCAAACCAAGCCTTTATACTAGCGAGGTATCGAAAATCGAAATTGTGTATTTAAGTGTTTTA
>NW_013799222.1:0-558 GCF_000517525.1 Limulus polyphemus | reverse complement strand
AATTTACAATAACTAGTTTTTAATAAATAGTTACTACAAACAATGACTTATAAATAAACGTTCACTAAACTTACAAGCAATATAAAGTGTTTTTTTCTAGTCTAGAACTTCTTCGATATCTTATCGAGGGTTCATGATGAGTGAGTTGATTAGGAGTTGACATAGGTATAATTTTCTTAACATGGAGCAGCTAGCTTTGTCCTTCGTTATTTATCGGCCACACACGTCGAGTTTTCCATGATGAATTTATATAATGTTTTCTTAAAAATACTAATGTCCGAATCCACCAAAGTTAAATGATTTGTAATGCTCGAACTTTGTAAATGCTCTTGGTCAAATATCTGAAGTTTTCCGATTGATAAGTGTTGTAACAATCATAGTCATAGCTTCCGAAATTTATAGCACAACAACTATAGCAAACCAATAATATATACTATTTTTTTGGCGCGCCGTGTTGGTTATATTTATAGGCGTGTGAAGGCTTTATCAAATTTTCAGCTTTAATTAACAATACTGGCGCTAACACTATCGTTTATGTACACACATATATTGTTTATT
>NW_013799221.1:0-559 GCF_000517525.1 Limulus polyphemus | reverse complement strand
GTCTTCTTAACTCCGAGATGTCATCCTGTTAAACTATCATGGGATTGACAGCACAACTTCCCGTAACTTTCTCGGTATAACTGTTTGCCAGATTGTCACTTTCCCAGCTGCAGTTTCCCTTCTCCGGACAAGAATACTATCTTCAAGCTTCAATTGGCCCCATTGTGCCCAATAGTTCTTTGTCACAGGGCTCAAGCTAGACACCATCTCCCAAGCAGGGTGCAAAACACTTGCTTGTAGAAAACCAATTATTGTCTTCAAATCTTGTTGCTTTTCCTGCTCTGCTTTAATATCTATATTTGGTTCCACTTCACCATCATCAACTCCTTCAGTCACCTTGGCTTCAGCTTCATGACACCTGGTGAATTAAACCTCTCTTTGCAGCAATGTCTGCAGTCATTTTTGCAGGGTCTTCGGCTCAGTCCATAGGCATTTCCATGAGATTTTCCTTCTCTATATTCAATATCGAAATTATACTGGTCTATTTTTCGATCCAACGTGCCAGTTGTCCCTTTGGGTTCTTTAATGATCTTAACCAGCGTAATGCAGTATGGTCTCT
>NW_013799220.1:0-558 GCF_000517525.1 Limulus polyphemus | reverse complement strand
TTGCATATTATTATTATGTATTTTAAAATCAAATACAAAAATATTTATTTAACGTTGGTGATAAATAAACAAAATTGAAAAGTGTTCTGATAAAAACGATCTGATTGTTTTGAATTTCGCGCAAAGCTACATAAGGGCTATCTGCGTTAGCCGTCCCTAATTTAGTAGTGTAAGACTAGAGGAAAGGCAGCTAGTCATCACCACCCACCGCCAACTCTTAGACTACTCTTTTACCAACGAATAGTGGGACTGACCGTTACATAATAACGCCCCTAGAGCTGAAAGGGCGAGCATGTTTGGTGGGACGGGGATTCGAACCCGCGACCCGCCGATTGCGAGTCGAGCGCCCTAACCACCTGACCATGCCGTTCTTATATCCTGTTATATAACCTTGTATCCTGCTTTGTTTGTCTGTTTGTTTGTTTTTAATTATGCACAAAGCTACACAAGGGCTATCTGTGCTCTGCCCACCACGAGTATCGAAACCCGGTTTCTAGCATTGTAAGTCCGCAGACATACCGCTGTGCCACTGGGGGCTTATATCCTGCATTTAGTTTT
>NW_013799219.1:0-560 GCF_000517525.1 Limulus polyphemus | reverse complement strand
TTTCACTGTAAGCAACCTATCTTGTTTCCATAATTTTTTGAATATCCCTATTCCCCCTTTTAAAATTAATAATCTTGTTTCTTTATTTTTTTATGTCCATCATGTACATAAATCTATTTAAAAGCAATACTGTACTATTTGAAAGTGTTTAGTTTAATGGAATACATAGTTGGTGTATGATGCTCTCTCTGGGAACAATGAAAACCTTTGGATTGGTTTCATGCAAATTGGATGGCTATTGCTCCTGATATCATTGCTACAATGTTATCATTGATAGTGATACTGTATGTATGATCAATGTGAGGCACAGCGATCAACATACCACATGTTATGTACATGTTTGTAAAATATATATAGCTACTATATCTATACCCCATAGCTGTATGGGGAGTCTGTAATCACTGGATTGGAAGAACTACTGAAGTATACAGGAATGGTGGATGGACTGGATTTTATAACCACATGAGTTATATACATGCATGTTGGCTAGTATTTATATCTTTCTCTCTCTCTCTCTCTCTCTCTATATATATATATATATATATATATATATATACACA
>NW_013799218.1:0-557 GCF_000517525.1 Limulus polyphemus | reverse complement strand
GGTCAACTCCCATCTTGTTAGTCCAGGAGAAAGATGGGACCCAACATTGCTGTTTGGACTTCAGGGCTCTTAACAGTATAACTGAAAGGGCTCGTACCCGCTGACAAGAATTGATGATACTCTTGATGCCCTGAGTGGAGCCAGGTGGTTTTCAGCTCTGGACTTAAAGTCAGGTTTCCATCAAATGAAAATGGCTGAAGCAGATAAACCTAAGACTGCATTTAGTTATGGCCAAGGTCTCTGACAATACTGTGTGATGCCAACATTTGAGAGGCTGATGGAAAGAGTACTGGAAGGCCTACAATGGAGGATAGCCCTAGTATACTGGAGGATGTCATTGTGTTTGCAACACCGTTTGATGAGGAAATGTCCCGGCTAGAGGAAGTATTCAAGTGTTTGAAAGCAGCGAACCTCAAACTCCATCCCAAGAAATGCCACTTGTTCCAGAAAGAGGTGCTTTACTTGGGTCACATTGTAAGTGAGCATGGTGTGCGAACTGATCTTGACAAGGTGAAAACAGTGCATGATTGGCCAACACCAGACAGTGGGAGAGAGTT
>NW_013799217.1:0-560 GCF_000517525.1 Limulus polyphemus | reverse complement strand
TACTCATCATCAGGTAAGCAGCAATAAAATTCAACAAGTTATCCTTCACTGTGCTTCTCTTTCAACAAGTCATTTGCTTGCAAATCAATGATCTCCAACTATAGTTCGACTGGCATGCCATCAAGGTTACAATCAAACAGATTCTGGAACAGAAGAATGTCACTCTCAATTCTGTCGAGATCTGAAAATCTCTCCAAAAATGCTTATTTAAGTCACTAATAATCTTCTTCGGAAACTCGAGGTTGACATCTGCAATTCCAGTGCAAAACTCTTTGAAACACTGAAAATGAGAGAAGTTTCCTCCTTCCAGTTGTGCTTCAAACAATGATAGCTTTCTCTGAACTCCTTTGATGATTCTGTAGAGAACACAGATAAGGTTATCCTTTCCCTGAAGTTTCAAGTTCAATTCATTCATGTGGGATGTGATGTCAACCAAAAATGACAACTTTGACTATCTATTTCTCTTCGGAGCTTATAAAAACGAAACAGGACTTTACCGTAGCTGAGCCATCTCACTGCTGTGTGACAGGGAAGGTCACAGAATTCAGAATCAATTTCTT
>NW_013799216.1:0-559 GCF_000517525.1 Limulus polyphemus | reverse complement strand
TCTGTTCCACTTTTAAAGCTTTCAGATCCCTCACTGCCGTACATACTGGATTGTGATGCTAGTAATGTCGGAATTGGAGGAGTGTTGTCTTAAGAAAATGGGCGAAAACGAACATGTGGGGGCCTACTTCAGTAGGGTGTTGAGTAGACCAGAGAGGAACTACTGTGTAACACGGAGGGAACTCCTTGCTATAGTAAAGAGTCTGACATTTCCATCCTCACCTCTATGGTGCAAGGTTTACCATCAGGACAGACCATGCTGCGTTACGCTGGTTAAGATCATTAAAGAACTCAGAGGGACAACTAGCACGTTGGATTGGAAAAATAGACCAGTATAATTATAATATTGAATACAGAGAAGGAAAATCCCATGGTAATGCTGATGGACTGAGCCGAAGACCCTGCAAAAATGACTGCAGACATTGCTGCAAAAGAAAGGTTGAACTAACCAGGTAGGAAAATGACGACCTGCCAAACGGTTATACTGAGAAAGTTATGGGAAGTTGTGCTGCGTCAATCCCATGATACTGTAACAGGAGGACATCTCGGAGTTAAGAAAA
>NW_013799215.1:0-560 GCF_000517525.1 Limulus polyphemus | reverse complement strand
CAAGATTTAACAATATTTTGTATTATCAATAACTAGTAATAAGATTTAACGATTCTGTGTATTAACAATAACAAGCCACAAGATTTAACGATACTGTGTACTATCACTAACAAGCCACAAGATTTAACGATACTGTATACTGTCAATAAAAAGACACAAGATTTAACAATACTGTGTACTGTCATAAAGAAGACACAAGATTTAACGATACTGTGTACTATCAATAACAAGCCTCAAGATTTGACGATACTTTGTACTGTGAATAAGAACACATAAGATTTAACGATACTGTGTACTGTGAATAAGAAGACAGAAGATTTAACGATACTGTGTACTGTGAATAAGAAGACACAAGATTTAACGATACTGTGTACTGTCAATAACAAGACAAGATTTAACAATACTGTGTACGGTCAATAAGAAGACACAAGATTTAGCAATACTATGTACTATCAATAAGAAGACAAGATTTAACGATAGTGTTTACTGTGAAAAAGAACACATAAGATTTAACGATACTGGGTACTGTCAATAAGAAGACACGAGATTTAACAATATTG
>NW_013799214.1:0-559 GCF_000517525.1 Limulus polyphemus | reverse complement strand
GTAAGTGTATGTTCAACAAAAAGAAAATATGAGATTGATGTAACATATTAACTGGTGTGCAAGATTGGCAATATATGCAACAGGCAAGGCCTAGATCTAGATCTAGTAAACATTATAAGCCTAATGTAGTGGTTTATAATTGTATTGGATGATTGTAAATCATGTTTTACACCAACTAATGTAATAGACTTTAGGTCTAATTTCAGTTATAACTTTATTTCTAGACCCTAGGTCCATCATCATACAAAGTGTAGCCTATATTATAGGCATACTTAGACCTATACTAACTATTAAACTAGGCATTGCACTGGGACATATCTAATGACTAAGTTAATAGATCTAGATGTAACATTTGTTCTAAAAGTTAGGCCTAATAAATCTAAATCTAGAATTGATGAGGCAGGGTTATATCTAGATCTGGGTAGATTCAATACAAGATGCTTTCAATCTATGCACCCAAATCTAAGGTCTAGTTCAGATGTATAAAGCTAAATTTCTGTCATTATTATTACATCTAGATCCAAACCTAAGACTAAAAAGATGGAAATAACAGGTCTAA
>NW_013799213.1:0-559 GCF_000517525.1 Limulus polyphemus | reverse complement strand
CCCATCAGACTGTAGGTGAAGTGACGTTGTCCTGGTCTTTTGTATGCCAAACAATTTGCAGCATTCATGGAACACAGCTGATTCAAAGTTACGGCCTTAATCTGAATGCAGTTCATATGGCATACCAAATCTGAAGAAGAAATCACTAATAGCCGAAGTTACAGTTGTAGCTTCCTGATTTGGTATTGCATATGCCTCAGGCCACTTGGTAAAATAATCCATCACCACACAAATGTACCTGTTTCCAGCACGAGTTCCGGGCAATGGACCATCAATGTCAATGGCTACTCTTTCCATTGGTGCACCAACTTGATATAACGTCATTGGAGCACGTCCCTTATGCTTGGGTCCCCTTTTAGCACAACATGTACTGTAGGTCCTGCGCCATTCTTCCACATCTTGCCTCATACCTATCCAGTAAAATCTCTGCCGTAGGTGACTCAATGTCTTCTTAACTTCAATATGTCCTCCTGTTAAACTATCATGGGATTGACACAGCACAACTACCAGTAACTTTCTTGGTATAACTGTTTGCCATGACGTCACTTCCCAGCTGCAG
>NW_013799212.1:0-560 GCF_000517525.1 Limulus polyphemus | reverse complement strand
TTGGAGTACTTTCTTCTTGTTTATTTTCTTTCTCCTCCAACCACTGCTGTAGTCTCTCTTCTTCTTCATTTTCTTTCTCCTCCAACCACTGCTGTAGTCTCTCTTCTTGTTTCTTTTCTTTTTCTTCCAAACACTGCTGTAGTCTTTCTTCTTGTTTCATTTTCTCGTTTTTCTTGTTTCTTTCCTTTTTTCTCCAACAACTGCTGTAATCTCTCTTCTTGTTTCTTTTATTTTTCCCCTAACCACTGCTTTAATTTCTCTTCTTGTTTCTTTTCTTTTTCCTCCAAGAACTGCTGTAATTTCTCGTCTTGTTTCTCTTCTCGATCTACTTGTTTCTTTTGCTGTTCTTGTATTGCTGCCATCAAATCTGCTAAGCTGTAGTTTGATTTGCCACTTCTCGTTTCCATCATATTTTTTATTTTAATTTTATATTTTCGCTCCCAATCTCTGACACCAATTTGTTACCTATCTGGTCATTTGTTAATTTCCGGTATAAATTATTTCCGAGGAACTTCAGTAATACGAGTCCTTTCTTAATTAAAACTAGTTTATTCTTTCAC
>NW_013799211.1:0-557 GCF_000517525.1 Limulus polyphemus | reverse complement strand
AACAAGAAAGGAAACAGGAAGAAAGTCAGCAGCAACTACAGGAAAGTCAACAACAGTGGCAAGAAGTACAAACGAAAAACTTTAGTAAATTTAAAAGCGAATTAGATACGTTAAAGGACGATTTATTGTCTTTCACACAAGGAGGATACATTGACCATCGACTTAATCAGCCCCAGACAATGGCAAGCCCCTTCCAGAGCCTGCAGCTAAACTCTAATGCAGACATATTCAGTCCCGTTAGAAGTCACATCCCAGATATGAACGTCAGTAATAGGAGTGATCCAGTGTGAAGGAAGCTACAGGAATTCGATGGGAAGGCACCGTGGGAAGCATATAGAGCACATTTTGAGCTACTGGCAGAGATTAATGGATGGACAGAGAAACAGAAAGCAGTATATCTGGCAACTAGCTTGAAGGGACAACCACTGGAAATACTTGTACAGTTGTCAGCAGATGACAGACACAATTATAGAGCACTGGTAGCGGCTCTAGAACTCAGGTATGGAACCCAAATCAGTCCGAAGTCTACAAGACTAGGTTTAGGACGAGAGTCCGTG
>NW_013799210.1:0-559 GCF_000517525.1 Limulus polyphemus | reverse complement strand
GTGAAAGTGTTATCGGAAAGGATGGATGATATTCACCATCAAGTGTGTTCAAACTTGAAAACGTCTGCTGATTCGATGAAGTTATTATATGATAAGAGATTTACTGAAGTCAGCTTTGTACCAGGAGACAAGGTGTGGTTGTATAATCCCAGGAAGACCAAAGGAAAGTCTCCTAAGTTGTCTTCTCCATGGGAAGGCCCATATGACATAGTGGATCGTCTCTCAGACGTGACTTTCCGGATCAAATGTGGTCGGCGAGGTAAGCCAAAGTTGGTGCATGCCAACAGGCTTTGTCGTTATCATGGTCCAGGACATTTCAGTTGGGACGAAGTGAACATCGGAACAAATGACGCTGCTGAAGATGTGTCACCTGAAAAAAGCCACTGTCGAAGAAGGAACTCTACTCGGTTTTGAGAAGAGAAACAGCTAAGCCCTTGATGAAGTTACTACCACTAATATGACTGTTACCAATGATAGGACGTTTCCTGATGAAGCAGATGAACCCCACATGAGGCAGAAGCCAACGAGACGGAGACCAGTACGGAAGAAGATACGTCCC
>NW_013799209.1:0-892 GCF_000517525.1 Limulus polyphemus | reverse complement strand
ACCCACACATCCTTGAATACTATAGTTATATCATTTATTTCTGTCCTACTACTTGTCTATTTAATCACCTATACCCACACGTCCTTGAATACTGTAGTTATATCATTTAGTTCTGTCCTACTACTTGTCTATTTAGTCACATATACCCACTCGTCCTTGAATACTGTAGTTATATCATTTAGTTCTGTCCTACTACATGTCTATTTAATCACATATACCCACTCGTCCTTGAATACTATAGTTATATCATTTATTTCTGTCCTACCTTAAATAGACAAGTAGGTGATATACCCACACGTCCTTGAATACTGTAGTTATATCATTTAGTTCTGTGTGTGTGTGACATATATTTTTAGTAGAATACTCGGATATCTTGTGTTCGTATATTGAGTCATGTTTATAGTGTGTGTGTGTGTGACATATATGTTTAGTAGAATACTCGGATATCTTGTATTCGTATATTGAATCATGTTTATAGTGTGTGTGTGTGTGACATATATGTTTAGTAGAATACTCGGATATCTTGTATTCGTATATTGAATCATGTTTAAGGTCTAAGATATCACTAGAATTAGTTACATAACTTGTACGAGTATGGGTGTTGATGAGTTGATACAGAGGTGTACGATATCACTAGAATTAGTTACATAACCTGTACGAGTAGAGGTGTTGATGAGTTGATACAGAGGTCTAAGATATCACTAGAATTAGTTACATAACCTGTACGAGTAGGGGTGTTGATGAGTTGATACAGAGGTGTAAGATATCATTAGACTTAGTTACATAACTTGTATGAGTAGAGGTGTTGATGAGCTGATACAAAGGTCTAAGATATCACTAGAATTAGTTACATAACTTGTATGAGTAGGGGGTGTTGATGAGTTGATACAGA
>NW_013799208.1:0-1465 GCF_000517525.1 Limulus polyphemus | reverse complement strand
GACTTTCTTTAATTAAAAGTTTAATATTGGATGAACCAGATGAGATGACTTTAGAATCTGTAATCAATACGTGGTGGTTGGTGTTTTCACTATGTGTCTGACGGATTTGATAGTTTTTACCAGTTCTGCTTGATACTCCCATATGTTCGCAGGCTCGCAGGTATAATTGGCGCATAGTTTTGCCAACATAAGTAGCATTACAGCCACCACATCTATATTTATATACGATCCTACGAACACATAGGAGTATCAAGCAGAACTGTTTTACCAGAGTACGATTCTTAAGGTAAGTTGATAATTGTGTTAATTATGACAATACACCATGACAAAATATTAATAAAAGCATTGAAACCAATAGCAACCAAGATAATTAATTGTATTCCTTACAAGACAGTATGTTAGACCTATTACATTTTTAACACTACATTCTTAATCTAATCTCCTAAGAGATTTTTAAGAATCAGAAGTGTGTAGATTAATACTATTCAAACCACACTATATTCGTTATACCCATTGCCAATGATACGTTTCGCTCATTCCGGAGCTCTTCAGAACAACTGGGATACAATGAACATGGTAGTGGCCAGCCTGAAAATCCCTAAGGGATTATATTGAGAATGTAGCGTTAAAAATGAAATAGGTCTAACATATTGTCTTATGACAAATATAATTAATTACAATCATGCTTCACCAACTTGTAAAAGGCGTTCACACTATAACAACAGTTGATGAAGATATAGAATAAAAAATTCGTAAAAGGTGTATAAATCATAATCCAACTGTACGTTAAAACGGTATATAATTACTTTTGAAATGATTGTAATTCATATTTTCATTGAGAACTCCATGTATTCAGCTATTAAAAGTCTGAACAAATGTTTAATACTCAGTTATTTATTTATTCGATAAAATAGTTATTTGATTTTTAAAGCACAAAGCAACAATGGCTTATCTGCTGTGTCCAACTCAGCAACAATGGCTTATCTTCTGTGTCCAACTCGAGAATCGAATTCAGGATTGTAGTGTTGAAAATTTGTAAAGTAAGCACAAAGCAACAATGGCTTATCTGCTGTGTCCAACTCAGCAACAATGGCTTATCTTCTGTGTCCAACTCAGCAACAATGGCTTATCTGTTGTGTCCAACTCGAGGAATCGAATTCAGGATTGTAGTGTTGAAAATTTGTAAACTTACCGCTGATCCATCAGGAGACTAGACAAGAAGCGTACAAAGTATGCTACGTCCATGGCCATGGGAGTAGGAGAAAGTCATTAATTTGTTGTTGAGTAGTTACCGTATTTTTCGGTGTATAAGACGCACTTTTTTATCCCAAAATTTGATGTCAAAATCTGTTTGCGTCCTATACACCGAAGGTATGAATAACATATATGTATATATACGATATACACAAGGCTTGTGTAAATATATTTAAATAGGCATGCAGAGCTGAGTTCAATTGAATGTGTT
>NW_013799207.1:0-558 GCF_000517525.1 Limulus polyphemus | reverse complement strand
TGTTACGACGTTTCCAATTCAACACCGAAGATGATGGCAGATATTACAACGAGGTGTTACGACGTTTACAATTCAACACCGAAGATGATGGCAGGTATTACAACGAGATGTTACGACGTTTGCAATTGTACACCGAATATGATGGCAGGTATTACAACGAGGTATTACGACGTTTCCAATTCAACACCGAAGATGATGGCAGATATTATTATCACGTTGCTCTAACAAACTGTAACTAAATCGCTGATGTTGAAATGAAAACAAAAAGTATCAAATAATTAATCTCATGTAAGTGAATAGAATATCTACCAAGTTTACCTTTTTCCAGGTCAGTAGTTGTGGCCGGTAAAATGAAGTTTGCGACAAATTTGTACGCTCTTACTCGAGTTAAAGGTATCAAAACTTCAAATAATCGAGGTTCAACAAATTATGAATGTCCTTTTCACCTGATTTTATCTCTTTGTAGCACTTTTGACTCAGCAACAAAGCTCGATTTTCCTCCTTTAGTTGGACAGGGTTTCGAGCATCTAGAGAGGTTCATCCCTTGTGTTACTCTTT
>NW_013799206.1:0-557 GCF_000517525.1 Limulus polyphemus | reverse complement strand
CTTCATTAGTCGTTATTTGTTTGTTGTTAAGTGCAAAACTACACATTAGGATATCTGTGCTTTTCCCACCTCGGGGATTTAATCCCAATTTTTTTAGTATTATAATCCCTCAGATTTACCACTGAGTCATCGAGGGGGAAGGACTTATCTGTATCTATTGTATGATTAAATATTAACTTCTCAGCAAAGCAAGCTGGTAATGATTGTAGCTAAATTAAATATACTTTCTTACGTTTTATGAATAGTCTATTCCGTTAACTTTCATAAAATAGTGAACACAGAGCAGACAACACAACGTGCAGTTTTGCACTTGTAAACAAATATGCAGTAACTTTTATGAGAAGAGCTGCTAAAATTCTACAATAATAATTAAAATTAATGATTAATTGTCTTAATTATGAGTAACAGGCAAACTAAAGAAAAGGTTCTATACCCACTTAGCCTTTGCCCATGGTTAAGTACCATCGCTGCTAGCGGTGTTTTCGTTCTTCGCTAACAGTTATAACACTGCTGCTGCCATCTGTTTTTATAATATTTCGTAATGTCAATCGAGATTT
>NW_013799205.1:0-795 GCF_000517525.1 Limulus polyphemus | reverse complement strand
GCATCTTTCATCAAATTACACAATTTAGGTGACCAGAAACACAGCATCTTTCATCAAATTACACAATTTATGTGACCAGAAATACAGCATCTTTCATCAAATTATACAATTTAGGTGACAAGAAATACAGCATCTTTCATCAAATTACACAATTTAGGTGACTAGAAATACAGCATCTTTCATCAAATTACACAATTTAGGTGACCAGAAATACAGCATCTTTCATCAAACTACACAATTTATGTGACCAGAAATACAGCATCTTTCATCAAATTACACAATTTAGGTGACCAGAAATACAGCATCTTTCATCAAATTATACAATTTAGGTGACCAGAAACACAGCATCTTTCATCAAATTACACAATTTAGGTGACCAGAAATACAGCATCTTTCATCAAATTATACAATTTAGGTGACCAGAAACACAGCATCTTTCATCAAATTACACAATTTAGGTGACCAGAAATACAGCATCTTTCATCAAATTATACAATTTAGGTGACCAGAAACACACCATCTTTCATCAAACTACACAATTTAAGTGACCAGAAATACAGCATCTTTCATCAAATTATACAATTTAGGTGACCAGAAACACACCATCTTTCATCAAACTACACAATTTAAGTGACCAGAAATACAACATCTTTCATCAAACTACACAATTTAGGTGACCAGAAATACAGCATCTTTCATCAAATTACACAATTTAGGTGACCAGAAATACACCATCTTTCATCAAATTACACAATTTATGTGACCAGAAATACAGCATCTTTCATCAAATTATAC
>NW_013799204.1:0-655 GCF_000517525.1 Limulus polyphemus | reverse complement strand
AGGGGTGTCATTCAAGTCAAGGTTAGTGGGTTATGATGTTGTCAGCAGGGGTGTCACGCAAGTCAAGGTTAGTGGGTTAGGGTGTTGTCAGCAATAAAAGTTTGGGAGCCACTGATTTACTAATATCTTGAGACGGACTGTAATTAAATAGTGCCTTTAAGTCTGAATGGAAAATGTTCTTGGTTTAAACTAAAATATGAAGTACGTTATCTGGAGATGCATGCTCCAGATCCATATATATTTGAATGGCAGGATTCTGTTTTTTTGTATTATTATTACTTTTTATTTGTGGATGAGTTGAATGGTTTAGAACTGTTGGTTTTACGTATGGTACTGGAATCCCTTTATTTATACATTGGAATTTGCCAAGATTATTGCATTATGGATATTTGTTTTCTAATAGCGTCGCATATTAATAAATAAAACTACAGTTTAAGTATATCTTGGTCAGTGTGTCTGGTTTCTTTGTGATATTTGTGCTGTGGACATTTAAAGAAAACAACAATTTTTAAGTACACAAAAACAAATTTACTGTTTTCTGCATTTCATAAAAATAAGGAAGATCACTGGAAGCTAATCTATCTATTCTATAGATCTTGATTTAATGCTAAGATCACTGGAAGCTAATCTATTTATTCTATAGATCTTGATTTAA
>NW_013799203.1:0-559 GCF_000517525.1 Limulus polyphemus | reverse complement strand
CAAATACCCATGATACATGAAACGTTCTTCCAAACGAATACCCATGTTACATGAAATTTTCTACCTATCGTACATGAACCTTTCTATTAAACAAATACTTATGGTACATGAAAGGTTTTACCAAACAAATACCCATGGTATATGAAACGTTCTATCAAAAAAATACTTGTGGCACATGAAACGTTCTACCAAACAAATACCCATGGTACATGAAACTTTCTGCCAAAGAAAGACATGTGGTACATGAAACGTTCTACCAAACAAATACCCATGGTACAAAAACATTTCTACCCAAAAATACCCATGCTACAAAAAAATTCTACTAAAAATACCCATGGTACATGAAACGTTTTACCAAACAAATACCCATTGTACATGAAACTTTCTACTAAACAAATACCTATATATACATGACACTTTCTACCAAACAAATACCAATGGTACATAAAACGTTCTACTAAACAATTACCTATCGTACATGAAATTTTCTACCAAAAAATACCCATGGTACATGAAACTTTCTACCAAAAAATACCCATTATACATGAAACGTTCTACC
>NW_013799202.1:0-558 GCF_000517525.1 Limulus polyphemus | reverse complement strand
AAAGAATTTTATCTTTTCTTTTAGACTTTCCCTAATAACAATCCATCTACATTATTAGATACAATTTTACACATTTAATTGTTCACATGATCAAAAATTGTGTAATTTAAAGTTTAATGAATTCAAATAGTTTTTGAAAACTGTGCTTTTTTTCTGTTAATAATTTTTTTCTATGACCAGTGTATGCACGATCATCATGTTACTTTCCTAGAACAAGGAACGCCCCCATTTTTTAAAACAAAATGTGTGTAACATTCTTTCTGATAATGTATATCACAGAAAATTGAAAGTGAAATTACTTTTACAAGATGTACTTACTTCATACTTAAAAGATTATATCTAATGTTCAAGGTTTGTAAGTTTATTAGTTGGATAATAAAAGTATTTCTATAATGTTTAGAAACTTGAATTGTTTTTTATTTTTTCATTTATGATACTAACTGAGTTAAATAACAATATATTTGATTTAGGTATATTTATGCATAATGTTTTCTTCTGAATATTTTTATGATGTACTTGAGAACTGATATTATGTCTGTGTTTTATATAAACATATAT
>NW_013799201.1:0-558 GCF_000517525.1 Limulus polyphemus | reverse complement strand
TGTAATCTAAAACATTTATATAGGTTAGTTAATAATTTACACCTGTAATCTAAAACATTTATATAGGTTAGTTAATAATTTACACCTGTAATCTAAAACATTTATATAGGTTAGTTAATAATTTACACCTGTAATCTAAAACATTTATATAGGTTAGTTAATAATTTACACCTGTAATCTAAAACATTTATATAGGTTAGTTAATAATTTACACCTGTAATCTAAAACATTTATATAGGTTAGTTAATAATTTACACCTGTAATCTAAGACGCCATTTTACTTTTAAATAAAAAGCAGTAAATTTCGAGATCAACATTTAAGTTTTTAAGTAAATGGCTACCTACTAAGGCTTGCTTTTCTTCGGAACAAAAACAGCTTCTAAGCTTTACAAAAGTACAAACATTTCATAGTGAGAAACCATAGAATCGTTATATAGCTACAACAAAACTTATTCCCCAATATATACCTTTGAAATATATATATAAACAAATTTTATTACTCTTCATAAGTTGGCGTTACTTTTCGACTATGAATTTGTTTTAGTATAGCCCCCTAAC
>NW_013799200.1:0-557 GCF_000517525.1 Limulus polyphemus | reverse complement strand
GTTTGGCACAATTCAAAATCTCTGAATTCTAGCACATTTTCAGACCTTCCTGAGCCCGGCATGGCCAAGTGGTTAGGGCGCTCGACTCGCAATCTGAGGGTCGCGGGCTGGAATCCCCGTCACACCAAACATGCTGGCCCTTTCAGCCGTGGGGGCGATATAATGTGACGGTCAGTCCCACTATTCGTTGGTAAAAGAGTAGCCCAAAAGTTGGCGGTGGGTGGTGATGACTAGCTGCCTTCCTCTAGTCTTACACTGCTAAATTAGGGACGGTTAGCGCAGATAGCCCTCGTGCAGCTTTGCGCGAAATTCAAAACAAATAAACAAACAGACCTTCCAAAATTGTTAAAATTACCAGTCTCTCAACTATGGTACAGTTTCAGACCACACAACTCTGTTATAATTAACTGTCTTTGAATTCTAGCACATTTTCAGGTCTTCGAACTCTAGTACAAATAAATAACAATCTTGAATTGTGGCATAGTTTCAAATTCTCCAATCTGGTACGAATAACAATCTTTTAATTCTAGCACAGTTTCAGATCTTTCAACTCTGGT
>NW_013799199.1:0-559 GCF_000517525.1 Limulus polyphemus | reverse complement strand
AAATTTGAAAATCGACTTTTCAATACCCCTACGATCATCGCAATACCTTATTTAGTATTCTACAAAAGGTTTGGGTGCAATATACCAAGCCGTTTTTGTTGTAGGCTGCCTAGAGAATAATAATAATTACAAATGGCTGTTTTGAGGGGATTTTCTTTTCCTTGCGAGTCTAACATGCGTGCTTTTTTGTGCATTTATATGTGTGTACAGCCTTAGCAGTCAACGTTAAAGGTTTTAGAGTTATTTGAACTGAATCTTTACGCTTTAAGATATATACAATAATTCCTTCGTTTTATATTTAGCTTAAGATCCGGTCAGTCTGAAACTCACTCAAAATTAGTTTTTTGCGCCGGAAAAAAATAATTCAAATTTCAGAATTATTTTTTGTGCGGAAAAATACCATAAAAACACCGAATAACGCTGCCGTATGTAAAAAATCCAACTGTTTCGAAATCAGTTTTCTATTTTTGTACGGTGCAAGTATGACCGAAGTTATGAGAAGGCCAGGGCCATGTGAAGAACATAAATACAAAAATAAAGGAAGCTGCAAAACCTATAA
>NW_013799198.1:0-556 GCF_000517525.1 Limulus polyphemus | reverse complement strand
GAACCGAAAATCGAATGACTTTTACTTTTTTAAATCGCCCATAGCTGAAAACGCAGAGTGCATTCAGTGGCATAATTTTTCGAACCTTGGTACCTACGACCCAAGTTAAATATTCTAGGCCACACCCGACCTCACTATCGATGTTTCGATAATGCAATGTTCGATCTTCAGGACATGATGTTCTATGCATGTTCAGTGTCCTTGGTTTAAAACTTTTAAATATGCTTATATATTCTGTTGTTGTACGTTAACAGGGCGGTACCGATTATTTCTCAAAAAACTTTATCTACAAAAGAAGTTGAACACCTAGTGTAAATGCGAGATAAACCTTTATTGTTATTATTGTTATTGTTGTGTTTCAAGTGCTTTTTAATTTTATTTATGAAATCAAACAAATTGTCATACTGAAAATATGACATAGTTAAATTGTTCACACGTAATCAGTGACAGTGATGTGAAATAGCTACGTTGTTAACTTGTTCACACGTTATCAGCTAAACTGGCAGTGACGTTACTTATCTACGTAGTTAACTTGTTCACACGTAATCAGTGGCAG
>NW_013799197.1:0-559 GCF_000517525.1 Limulus polyphemus | reverse complement strand
AATAGTTGTTTTTAACTACTGTGTACTAACTACCCTAAGGGCTTTCAAGTATTCACAATTAGACTGATAGTTGTTTTTAACTACTGTGTACTAACTACCATAAGAGCTTTCAAGTATTCACAACTAGACTGATAACTGTTTTTAACTACTGTGTACTAACTACCCTAAGGGCTTTCATGTATTCACAATTAGACTAATAGTTGTTTTTATCTATTGTGTTCTAACTACCATAAGGGCTTTCAAGTATTCTCAATTAGATTAATAGTTGTTTGTAACTACTGTGTTCTAACTACCATAAGGGCTTTCAAGTATTCACAATTAGACTGATAGTTGTTTTAACTACTGTGTTCTAACTACCATTAGGGATTTCAAGTATTCACAATTAGACTGATTGTTGTTTTTAACTTCTGTGTTCTAACTACTCTAAGGGATTTCAAGTATTCACAATTAGACTGATAGTTGTTTTTATCTACTGTGTACTAACTGCCATAAGGGCTTTCAAGTATTCACAACTAGACTGATAGTTGTTTTTAACTACTGTGTACTAACTGCCATAAGG
>NW_013799196.1:0-559 GCF_000517525.1 Limulus polyphemus | reverse complement strand
TGGTTGTATAATCCCAGGAAGACCAAAGGTAAGTCTCCTAAGTTGTCTACTCCATGGGAAGGCCCATATGACATAGTGGATCGACTCTCAGACGTGACTTTCCGGGTAAAATGTGGTCGGCGAGGTAAACCAAAAGGGGTGCATGCCAACAGGCTTTGGCATTATCACGGTCCAGGACATTTCAGTTGGGACGAAGTGGACAACAGAACAAATGACGCTGCTGAAGACGTGCCACCTGAAGAGGCCACCATCGAAGAAGAAACTATACTCAGTTTTGAGAAGGGAAACGGTGAAGCTCTTGATGAAGTTACTACCACTGATGTGCCTGTTATCGACGATAGAACATTTCCTGATGAAGCAGATGAACCCCATATGAAGCAGAAGCCAACGAGACGGAGACCAGTACGGAAGAAGATACGTCCCGTAAAATTAAGAGACTTTGTTGAATTATAATTTTGTGATTGTAATTCTGTACATTTAATTAAGTTATTGTTAATTGTTATTGGTTTATTGTAAGTGGCTATTGTTCGGGATGAACAATACTAAGGAGGGGGCAGTG
>NW_013799195.1:0-557 GCF_000517525.1 Limulus polyphemus | reverse complement strand
ACGACCTGGCAAACGGTTATACCAAGGAAGTTACGAGAAGTTGTGCTGCGTCAATCCCATGATAATTTAATAGGAGGACATCTCGGAATTAGGAAGACATTGAGTCATCTACGACAAAGATTTTACTGGATAGGTACGAGGCGAGATGTGGAAGAATGGTGCAGGACATGTAGTGCTAAAAGGGGACCCAAGCATAAGGGATGCCCACCTTATGAAGAGTTGCCTGAGAATGTGTCAGAGTTTGTGAAAGTGTTATCGGAAAGGATGGATGATATCCACCATCAAGTGCATTCAAACTTGAAAACGTCTGCTAATTCGATGAAGTTAACTTATGATAAGAGATCTACTTGTACCAGGAGACAAGGTATGGTTGTATAATCCCAGGAAGACCAAAGGGAAGTCTCCTAAGTTGTCTTCTCCATGGGAAGGCCCATATGACATAGTGGATCGTCTCTCAGACGTGACTTTCCGAATAAAATGTGGTCGGTGAGGTAAGCCAAAAGTGGTGCATGCCAACAGGCTTTGGCGTTATCACGGTCCAGGACATTTCACTTGGG
>NW_013799194.1:0-558 GCF_000517525.1 Limulus polyphemus | reverse complement strand
CACCTGTCTCCATATTTCTGATACATATAAGAAAGTGGACCATACATAGCACTTAAAAACTTCCATTCTTCGTTAAATCTATCACCTGTCTCCATATTTCTGATATATATAAGAAAGTGGAGCATACATAGCACTTTAAAAACTTCCATTCTTCTGTTAAATATATCATCTGTCCCCATATTTCTGATATATATAAGAAAGTGGACCATACATAGCACTTTAAAAAACTTCCATTCTTCCGTTAAATATATCATCTGTCCCCATATTTCTGATATATATAAGAAAGTGGAGCATACATAGCACTTTAAAAACTTCCATTCTTCTGTTAAATATATCATTTGTCCCCATATTTCTGATATATATAAGAGAGTGGACCATACGTAGCACTTTAAAAACTTCCATTCTTCCGTTAAATCTATCATATATCCACATATTTCTGACTAATTTAAGAGAGTGGACCATACGTAGCACTTTAAAAACTTCCATTCTTCCGTTAAATATATCATCTATCTCCATATTTCTGACTCATATAAGAAAGTGGACCATACATAGCACTTT
>NW_013799193.1:0-559 GCF_000517525.1 Limulus polyphemus | reverse complement strand
TAGTAATAATCTATATACTAATATAATGTATAATAATTTAAATGCGAGTGTATTTTACAAAATACTAGTTGACCAAAACACAGCCAAGACAAGTTACTTTGAACAGACCAAAGGTCAGTTTTATATTATTTGATACAGTAACATGAGTGCATGTGTGCTGCATCATTGTAACTTCTGTATTGCTAGCCAGGCATGGGTGAAAGGTCAATATAATAAAAATAATAAATATATATAGATGTATAATATTATGAGATTTAAGCTATTTCATCTAAACACTTATGTTTTCGTGTTATAATTTGTGTTCATTCTAGAATGAAAGATGCATAATTTATGTTTATCTCCTAATTTTTTATGGTGGTTGCGAGATCAGTCAAATCTACCAAACCCGTACAGAGATTAATTACAGAAAATAACAGATAAAAACTATTTGGACATCATAAAGATTTTACATGTGAAATTTCAAAATTTTCTGATGCATAAAAATATTTTTAATGTTAATATGAAAATTACTTTGCATCATAGATAGGCAATATGGGAAAAGAAAAAGTCATGAGAGAAA
>NW_013799192.1:0-555 GCF_000517525.1 Limulus polyphemus | reverse complement strand
TGCTTATATACATGAATATTCAACAGATAAAATACATTTTATATTTTATATTATTTGAAAATGAATTAAAATAATATCCAACCCCAAGTGGATTAGCGGTAATTTTATGAACTTACAATGCTTAAATCCGAGGTTTGATTCCACACTGTGGACTAAGTACAGATAGTCTATTGTGTCACTTGGCCCTAAAACAGCCCCCCAGTGACAGCGTGTACTTACAACGCTAGAAACCGGGTTTCGATACCCGTGGTGGGCAGAGCACAGATAACCCTTTGTGTAGCTTTGTGCTTAACTTCAATCAACCAACCAACAACCAAGCCCTAAAACAACAGTAGCAGCTTACCCTAATATATGCCATTTCCCCGTTTCAGGTTTTTCCATCTACCCCTAGGACTTTAGATTATATCTTTTAACCTAGTGGTTACGAGAAGAATTGAACATTAAAATTATTTTCAAATGTCCCTAAATATTTTAGTACGGGCGCTACGGTTGTAAAGGCCTTGTTTTGATTAATACCCGTTTCAGGTTTCCATCTACCCCTAGGACTTTAGATTA
>NW_013799191.1:0-559 GCF_000517525.1 Limulus polyphemus | reverse complement strand
TCTTTCCAGTCTGGGTGTTTGGCCTGAAACGCTATGATGGATTGAAATGGCTAGAACTAGAACAAATATTCACACAGGCTGCGCTAGTGTTCTGTGGATATACAGCTGAAACTAACCACATACTAAATAAGACGCCAGTTTGTATACATGTCTGTCATTTATTACAACTTACACTATTCAATTTACATATTTCAATATATATTTTAGTTATTTATATTACTAGTTTACATTAATAAATAGCTGCATTGGTCACATATGATAGGTATGGTACATGATACTTTACATAAAATACAAAAATACTTGGAAGTTCAGTTATCTCTCAACATATGGAGAAAAATACTTAGAAGTTCAGTTATCTCTCCATAGATGGAGAAAAGATTAAGTAAAAATAATTGGAAGTTCAGTTATCTCTCAATAGATGGAGAAAAAATTAAGAAAAAATACGTGGAAGTTCAGTTATCTCTCAATAGATGGAGAAAAATACTTGGTAGTTCACTTATCTCTCAATAGATGGAGAAAAAATTAAGAAAAATACTTGGAAGTTCAGTTATCTCTCAAT
>NW_013799190.1:0-557 GCF_000517525.1 Limulus polyphemus | reverse complement strand
GGACAGATATCTGGCCCCAGCCGGTTATTAACCTGGTAATACTCGGCTCTGACCGAGTGTCAAAGTTAAAAACAGCTGAATCTGGGTAATTGAAAATGGCACGTAACCCCTAATCTTTGTGGCAACTTATGTGGTACTGAAAGTTACAGTCAATAATTGGTTTTGTTAAAAAAACGTGTTCTGAACAGCAAAGACTGACTGCCTGCTGAAAGTTGGGAATTCATAGAATGATAGAGGTTAATAACAGACATGGCTTGAGAAGTGGATTTCTGGGGAGGGTGGGTGTTTTGAGAACAATAGGGGTTAGGGTTTGAGAAGTTGGGGCTAGGCATTAATTGGAATATTGATTCTAAAATGGGCAACATTATCACACATGTAAGGTCAAGACTTTTACCCGAAAATGCTGAAATGCTACTGTTCCTCAAGTACAATTTAAACAAATTCCAAAAATACATGCATTCTGCTAACTGGTGTGCACATTTTTGTTAGTTAATTTTGAAAGTTGAAAGTAAAACTGGAATGTTCTGTTGGTGATTATTTGGTTAAATGTAATAAAC
>NW_013799189.1:0-557 GCF_000517525.1 Limulus polyphemus | reverse complement strand
CTGATGGTACTTTAAACACTTTGTTCTGATGGTACTTTAAAAACTTTGTTCTGATTGTATTTAAAACAATTTGTTCTGATGGTACTTTAAATACTTTGTTCTGAAGGTACTTAAAACACTTTGTTCTGATGGTACTTTAAACACTTTGTTCTGATGGTATTTAAAACACTTTGTTCTGATGGTACTTTAAACACTTTGTTCTGAAGGTACTTAAAACACTTTGTTCTGATGGTACTTAATGCTTAATGTTATTTATTTAGGTTATGAACTTTTCTTTTCTGAAATATTAATGGCATAGCCACCAGGCAGCGTTCAGCCCGACATCTGAGGGCTTATAATGCTAAAAATTGGATAGCCCTCTGTCTTGCTTTCTGCTTAACAACAAACAAAAAATCACCCAAATAACATATCAGGGACTAAGTCATAACTGTGATTTTGGGAGGGGGGATTTTAACAATATCACAAAACAGTAGTTTTGATACGTTTTCTGATATTTTGGGCCCCCCAGTAGCACAGCGGTATGTCTTTTGACATACAACGCTAGAAACCGGGTTTTG
>NW_013799188.1:0-1257 GCF_000517525.1 Limulus polyphemus | reverse complement strand
TTAGTGTATTGTATTTTATCAGTACTTATACTGCAATCAACATTATTATATTGTATTTTATCAGTACATGCACTGAGATCAACATTATTGTATTGTATTTTATCAGTACTTGATAAAATACAATACAATAATGATGATCGCAGTACAAGTGCTGATAAAAAACAATACACTAATGATGATTCCAGTGCAAGTACCGATAAAATACAATAATGATGATCCCAGTGCGAGTACTGATTAAATACAATACACTAATGATGATTCCAGTGCAAGTATCGATAAAATACAATAATGATGATTCCAGTGCGAGTACTGATTAAATACAATACAATAATGTTGATCGCAGTACGCCGATAAAATACAATACAATAATGATGATCGCAGAACAAGTGCTGATAAAAAACAATACACTAATGATGATCCCAATGCAAGTACCGATAAAATACAATACAATAATGATGATCCCAGTGCAAGTACTGATAAAATACAATATAATAATGTTGATCTCAGTTCATGTACTTAATGTAACATCCATGTCACCAGTACAGATTAGCTATCTACCATCACTAACTTAACATCCATGTTACCAATAAAGACCAGCAATGTAACACCACTAATGTAACATCCATGTCACCAGTACAGATTAGCTATCTACCATCACTAACTTAACATCCATGTTACCAATAAAGACTAGCTATCTAACATCACTAACGTAACATCCATGTTACCAGTACAGACCAGCTATCTAACATCACTAACTTAACATCCATGTTACAAGTAGAGATCAGCTATTCCACAGTTTAACGAATTTTTATTGCTCAGGACTTTGTCGCCCGATGAAGACTCCGGTAAGGGAGCCGGAAGCTCGGAAATAAAAGTATTTTAACGTTAAGAAAAGTCTGTATAATTCTACGTATATTAAACACTCTTGCACAGTTGCGTGATGAAAGAACCTTTAAAGGCTGAGGTTATATAGCATCATGTAAATTACCATAAAAATAACGCACAAAATACAGTTAAGTACAATGAACTCTAAATATAAAAATATAATTATAATAATGATGATCCCAGTGCAAGTATAACAGGTTTTAAAGTTAGCGAAGAAGCAGTATCACCGAGTTTTGATAGTAAATTAAACCAAGAGAAACATATTTAGAATATGAGTTTTAAAGAAGTTTAAAAAAGAAAACTATAAGCTGGATCTACTAGGGACATTTTATTATTGACGTTTTGACACAATTAATTATCACCGTAATTAGT
>NW_013799187.1:0-559 GCF_000517525.1 Limulus polyphemus | reverse complement strand
AACTTTGGGGCCACCGACACACACCACCGAGTACAGTACTAATATCACATTTGAGAAGTTGCTTAAGTATGTACACAATTTCGTCGATTAGGGCGACATCTAGCGGATACACTCTAAACCGAAATGCTATGCGAATCATAAAGGCGAAAATGCGTTCAAGGATAGATTTCAAAGTATAAATGTAATGGAAACCTTCTCCTTTTCCCAAGTGGATAAGCCTGAAATATAATGTGATGGCCTTTAAAGAAAATCTAAGCACACATAGTAAATAACACCTGTCTACCAGGCAGTAATTATAAATAAACTATATATAATTACACAAAGTCAGTGCCTTTAAGAATATGAACGAACATCAGTATTTCTAGTCTAAGGCTGTAATGGTCTTTTTGTTAGGAGATTTTAGATGCCACCCAGTGGCACAGCAGCACGTCTGCGGATTTACAACACTAGAATCCGGGTTTCGATACCCGTGGTGGGCAGAGCACAGATAGCCCATTGTGTAGCTTTGTGCTAATTCCAAACAAACAAACAAACCTTTTATAGGTTCTAAAAGGTTACA
>NW_013799186.1:0-560 GCF_000517525.1 Limulus polyphemus | reverse complement strand
GTCAACTCCACCCACTGCCAACTCTTGGACCTCAATTGTATCTTTACAGAAGAGATTGAAGTTGGACGCCACTACTTTTAGGACCGCTCTGCATATATATATATCTTTAAATATGCTTATTGGCTAATCTTCCTGACTTCAAACTCTCAGGAAAGGTTATCTGATGCTATCAGAAATGGAACGCTACCAGAGCTGTGGTCGCTGTGGTCAGTTGTTTTTCAAACAAATAAAGAACTTAAGTTAGTCTTCGAAACTGATAATTAATCAAGCGTTGATACTTATCAATAGGCTTAGCGATTTTCAAAAGTTTTCATCGCGCTTCAAACTTTTGTTTGTTTGTTTGTTTCCGAAATTTGCGCAAATCTACACAGGGGTTATCTGCGCTAGCTTTACCTAATTTTGTGCTGATAGAGTAGAGGGAAGGCCGTTAATCAACAGCACCCACCGCCAACTATTCGGCTACTCAAATCCAATTGTGAGGCTCCACCAAAATTATTATGAAGTATCCGCGGCCCCAAGGTGCGGAGGGCGCTTTTGAATCATAAGCCTTTGGATTCCAC
>NW_013799185.1:0-555 GCF_000517525.1 Limulus polyphemus | reverse complement strand
CAGCTCGGGTGAAAATATACCAGACAAAACATACAAACAAACAATGTTTAAGTAGATATATGTTAGAAATGTAAATAAATTATGGATATTGAAAACTTAAAAATTTGTAGAAGTATGTTTGACCAAATATATCTCAAGACAAAAATCTCCAGCAAAAAAAAAAAAAAAGATTCCTCTTTACATACAGGTAAGTTAAATAGCCAGGTCAGAGACCAGTTAGGATTCAGGTATTGTTTGCTTCTAATTTTAAACTATTGACTAGATGAGAGCAGCTAGCTAGAACAATTTGTCGTTATGAAATATTTGTTTGATTTTTTAACCGATTAACGGAATTAACTGTCACTTTTATAACGCAACAGAGCACAGATAGATATTGTGTAGCTCCGTAAAAAGAAGCCCAACAATAAGCCAACATTCTAAATTTTACGTATAGAAAATTACCTCTTTTTGTTATTCATAAAAAACGTAAGTAAATGTAGTTAACTAGGAACAATATGTTGGTTTATTAACGGGTTTGATCTGTAAAAAACGCATTTATGTCGAAAAATTTAACTT
>NW_013799184.1:0-555 GCF_000517525.1 Limulus polyphemus | reverse complement strand
TTCGAGAGAACCTTGAGTTCTAGGCATGTTGTAGCACAAGATAATTAGTGTGCGGGCCATTTTCATTTATATAGTGCTCTGTGAACATAAATTAGTTAGCATAAATCAGTTAAATGACGAAAAATTAGGTGTCTATTTACTTGTGACCACTCAGTGTATGTACATGTATACTAGATGTAATTGCGCAGGGTCCCCTAAATTGTTCTGTTTTAATAGTAAATAAAACCAAAATTAAGAGTAACAAATATTTTTATTTCTTGTTTTGGAAATTCATGCTGTGTTCTGGTCTACAGAGTGCCTAATTCTTCTCGTGATTGATGGCATGCGCACATTTTACTGACGTCACTACAGTACAAATTGCAACATTAAGCGTTCCTTTATGTATCCACTGACTGACTGACAGACAACACACTACCCTAATGGTGCGAGTGATTAAAATCAGCGGTTGTCGGCCTCCTATCGGGGAAATAACATTGTTTTTTATATGTTACAATGTTTTTTTATTCTTTTGGTTGTTTTACAAGTTATACAACTAAAGTCTTATGTTGACAGATA
>NW_013799183.1:0-556 GCF_000517525.1 Limulus polyphemus | reverse complement strand
TGACTAGGATAGAGAAAATAAAGATGGTGAGTTTTTGAAAAGAAAACAGAGATAGTTGTTCTTTGGAAGGAGTGTAAAATAGTTTCACCTTCACGTAAGAACAACAAAGATGTTGCTGCAATATGGGAATATTAAAGGTGTTGGTAATACCTAACAATGTTAGAGATGGTGATGCAAGAAATGGAGAACAAAAATGAGTGTACTGTGAGTTTGTTTATTTTTAGGTGTATTAGCGAGACTGATGAATGATGTAGAATCACAGCACAATATTTTCAATAATATAGACTTTGATGTTCCCACAGAATGAGAAAATATAATTGATAAGCGCACTTAGAACCTCAAATGATCTATAAACAACTGTTAACGTTAGAACACACGTCAGTAGAAAGTCTGAAGATATATTTGTGTCAAAACTAAAAACGGTTTGAACCAATCTTCTTGGCGATTAGCGTAAATTAAATAAAATACCAGCATATTTCTAAACCTAAATTCAAGGTACGTCTCAACTATTAAAAGTTAGATTATTTAACGCGGCCTTGGATTGTTTCAAATTCTC
>NW_013799182.1:0-558 GCF_000517525.1 Limulus polyphemus | reverse complement strand
TGTCCTTCCTCCAATATTTCGACGTATTTCGCAAAATTTATGTTGCCAACGCACTCCACTAAGCTCGATCTCCCACCAACCCAAACAGCTCCCCAAACCATCACGCTGAAACCACCATGCTTCACAGTTGGCTGCAATCTGTTGAGCCAAAACTCTTGGTGAGGCATTCTCCAGACCCATATCCTTCCACTGTCGGAAAATTGAACGAATCTTGATTCGTCTGAGAACAATATGGTCTTCCAAAAGTCCAGAGGCTTGGTCATCATATCACTTGCCCACTTCTTTCGTCTGACTATGTTGGCAGGTCTTAATAAGGGCTTCCGTCTAGCTACTCTGCAACGATAACCCAATCTGTGGAAAATCCGTTGAACAGATTTCGGGCTCATCCCACCAACTTTGGCCACTTCTGCAGTCGTTAATCTGGGATCCATTTCGATGCTCCTCTTGACAGCCCTTTTTGTCCTCTCCGATGGACCAGGACGACCCGAACGCTGCTCAGTTGTTTCCTTGCCGTGTTTCCTGAACTGCACGATGATTCTGTTGACTGTAGAAAGCGGG
>NW_013799181.1:0-558 GCF_000517525.1 Limulus polyphemus | reverse complement strand
GTGAGAGACTTAGGGAACAATAACATATCTAGCGTTTTGTGTAGATTATAGATACAAATAATGTTTATAGCGTTTGTGAGAGACTTAGGGAATAATAACATATCTAGCGTTTTGTGTAGATTATAGATACAAATAATGTTTATAGCGTTTGTGAGAGACTTAGGGAACAATAACATATCTAGCGTTTTGTAGTAGATTATAGATACAAATAATGTTTATAGCGTTTGTGAGAGACTTAGGGAATAATAACATATCTAGCGTTTTGTGTAGATTATAGATACAAATAATGTTTATAGCGTTTGTGAGATACTTAGGGAACAATAACATATTTAAGAGAATAATCATACATTTAATGTTTCGTGCTTATTAGATAACATTATTACATTTTAAAACGCAATAATTATCTAACTGTTTGTTTGTTTTGTTTGTTTGTTTTGGAATTTCGCGCAAAGCTACACGAGGGCTATCTGCGCTAGCCGTCCCTAATTTAGCAGTGTAAGACTAGAGGGAAGGCAGCTAGTCATCACCACCCACCGCCAACTCTTGGGCTACTCTTTT
>NW_013799180.1:0-559 GCF_000517525.1 Limulus polyphemus | reverse complement strand
AATTACAACAGTTGTTAGAGGAAAAAGAAAAGAAACAAGAAGAACTAGAAGCGAAATTACAACAGTTGTTAGAGGAAAAAAGAAAAGAAACAAGAAGAACTAGAAAAGAAACAAGAAGCACGAGAAGAGAAATTACAACAGTTGTTAGAGGAAAAGAAAAGAAACAAGAGGAGAAATTACAGCAGTTGTTGGAGGAGAAAGAAAATAAACAAGAAGAGAAGTTACAGCAGTTGTTGGAGGAGAAAGAAAATAAACAAGAAGAACGAGAAAAGAAACAAGAAGAGAGACTACAGCAGTCGCAACTGGAACAAGAAAGGAAACAAGAAGTACAAATGGAAAAAAATCAGTAAATTTAAAAGCGAATTAGATACATTAAGAGACGATTTATTGTCTGTTACACAAGGAGGATACATTGATCATCGACTTAATCATCCCCAGACAATGGCAAGCCCCTTACAGAGCCCGCAGCTAAACCATAATGCAGACATATTCAGTCCCGTTAGAAGTCACATCCCAGATATAAATGTCAGTAATAGGAGTGATCCAGTGTGAAGGAAGC
>NW_013799179.1:0-559 GCF_000517525.1 Limulus polyphemus | reverse complement strand
AGCTATGTGTGTTTCTAAATATAAGCTTAATTCAAACAACGTTCATACTAAAATAAATACATAAAAACAAATTCGTTACAACACCAAATTGTCAAATGTGAATACCATGTTAAGTTCTTACACAACTTCTAACATTTATAAACATGGCCCTACTGTCTGTAAATTCACTTTTTTCTGTTAACTGTATGTTGCCTTTAGTATTACCTAAATTTTGCCTTATATTATTTATCAGTTTAAATATAGGATAAAATATGTGTTGTTTTTAAAAACCTTAACTGATATGCTAATATAACAATAAGTTGGCAAACAACGATTTATGAATATAATAAAGTGATTTATTTTTGTGAGAACATACAATAGGTTTCGTCAGGATATTGGTCTACCTTCATTGGGTATGATCTTTATCTCAGCAATACATGGTTTATATATAAGTACAAAGACAAAAAACACAATAATTTATTGTAAAGGAAATTATTTCACTAAGCGACAGTGTTATAGATAAAGGTCAAGGCTGGTTAAATGTATGGTCGGTGAATAAACGTAGCCAAATATGGCTGAC
>NW_013799178.1:0-559 GCF_000517525.1 Limulus polyphemus | reverse complement strand
AGATAAAACGTACCACTCTTTCATATTAGTGTTGTCATGAGTACATAAATTAATACACGATATAAAATAACACCGTTTGTTTGGTTAATTTCAATTTTGTAAATTGTTTAGAATGATTGGTGCTCTAAACTGAAAATGTCTCTAACTATTCCTTGAACTGACCATGATGGTGAATATTATCATAATATTTACCACTACCGACTGTACCAAGCAAAATTGGTTACACTTTTCCAGGCTACTTACTAAAAAAGTAAATGCTGAACATGAAAGTTAATCAGACCGATCTAGGTAAAGAATTAATCAAACCGACTCATATATATAAAGATTAAAGAGTTAATAATGTTGAAACACATTGGAATACGAAACTAATCTAACTTGGCCACATAAAATACAAAGTTAGTCATACTACTACTACATACAAAAATACAAAGTTAATCAGAATGATCCATGTAAACACATAAATAAGGTGATCAATGTAAATATATAACGTTAATAATAAATAGTCATCTACATATACCAAGTTATCAAAAGCTCATCCGTATAAACATACATATTTAAA
>NW_013799177.1:0-560 GCF_000517525.1 Limulus polyphemus | reverse complement strand
GTCAATTACCCGAAACTCACCATGACTACTGTTTGCTTAACCCTCGGCTTTTCTCTGCCAGGCTTATATACTAACAAAGAGGCATCTCCAAAATTCAGGAACTTCCCCGATAATTCAAGAAACTTCACGCATGCTACCAGCGCCAAACGCGCCAGCAGTGTCACGTGACTTCCGCTGTCGTAACACTGCCCCTTCCTTAGTATTGTTCATCCCGAACAATAGTCACTTACCTTAAACCAATAGATAATTAACAATAACTTAATGAAATGTACAGAATTTACAAACACAAAATTGAAATACAACAAAGTCTCCTAATTTTACAGGACGTATCTTCTCCATACTGGCCTCTGTCTCGTTGGCTTCTGCTTTACGTGGGATCCATCTGCTCCATCAGAAAAATGTCACATTATCGGTAGCAGTCACATTAGTGGTAGTAATGGCTTCACTGTTTTTCTTCTCAAAACCAGGTAGAGTTTCTTCTTCAAAAGTGGATTTTTCAGGTTACACATCTTTAGCAGCGTCATTTGTTCTGTTGTTCATTTCGTTTCAACTGAAATGTC
>NW_013799176.1:0-559 GCF_000517525.1 Limulus polyphemus | reverse complement strand
GGGTGCCAGACCCCCCCTTACTTGACTTCGATTATTTTCAGGATTTTTAAGAAAGGGACACTTTCATCTCTGTTTTCTGCATCACATCTTGAATATTATGGTCATCTTTAGATTACCTCTGACAACAACCTTTGTATTAATAGGTCCAACATTTAAAGAATATTTTATTGGTGTTCTTTTAGTTACTTCTATCATTCAAATCAGAAATGCTTTGCTGAGATAAATTCACATTTGCTTGCAACAGCTGTTAGAGAATGATGCATACCTTGTTTGGAGATTTTAATGTTTTCATGATATTGCTTTGTTGTAACCAGCTAACTATACTTGGTAAATCTAGAAATAGAATGTTTATTTGTCAACCAGTGTTACTTGAGGCACTCATATCATTTGTAACAGTCTAAAATAAACACGCAATCACAAAAGCACAATTTATTCATAATAACAACATTTAGAAATAACTTCAACATAGTTAATAAACAAATGCCTGGCCAGGATTTCCCACCAATATTAATAAATCAATAATAACAGTATCGGGAAAAAGAACCAGAAAGAAAAAACC
>NW_013799175.1:0-558 GCF_000517525.1 Limulus polyphemus | reverse complement strand
CTGTAAATATCAAGCATAGAACTCTTCTTCTGGAACTTGAACTACGAATACAAAACTGTAATTCTTTCCTGGAACACGAACTATAAAAACCAAAACTAGAATTCTTCTTATGCAACTTGAACTTCAAATACAAAACTAGAAATTTTATTTTAGAAGTTGAACTGTTAATACAAAATTAAAACACTTTATCTAAAACATAGTTTCAAGTAACAAATCTAGAACTCTTCTTCTGGTTTGTTTGTTTGTTTTGGAATTTCGTGCAAAGCTACACGAAGGCTATCTGCGCTAGCCGTCCCTAATTTAGCAGTGTAAGACTAGGGGGAAGGCAGCTAGTCATCACCACCCACCGCCAACTCTTGGGCTACTCTTTTACCAACGAATAGTGGGATTGACCGTTACATTATAACGCCCCCACGGCTGAAAGGGCGAGCATGTTTGGTGGGATGCGGATTCGAACCCGCGACCCTCAGATTGTGAGTCGAGCGCCTTATCCACCTGGCCATGCCGGGCTCTTCTTCTGGAACTCGAATTATTGATACAAAATTTAGAATTATTTTG
>NW_013799174.1:0-559 GCF_000517525.1 Limulus polyphemus | reverse complement strand
GCGAGTTTTCTGCGAGTTGTGATAATCTCTGTGGGTTTCATGTGTTAGTTCGTACTTTTAATTATTTATTTCCTGTAGAAGTTTCCGCAATTGTTGTAATTGTAATTCATGCGAGTTTTCTGCGAGTTGTGATAATCTCTGTGGGTTTCATGTGTTAGTTCGTACTTTTAATTATTTATTTCCTGTAGAAGTTTCCGCAATTGTTGTAATTGTAATTCATGCGAGTTTTCTGCGAGTTGTGATAATCTCTGTGGGTTTCATGTGTTAGTTCGTACTTTTAATTATTTATTTCCTTTAGAAGTTTCCGCAATTGTTGTAATTGTAATTCATGCGAGTTTTCTGCGAGTTGTGATAATCTCTGTGGGTTTCATGTGTTAGTTCGTACTTTTAATTATTTATTTCCTTTAGAAGTTTCCGCAATTGTTGTAATTGTAATTCATGGCCTATCTGTACTTAGGCGTCCTTAATTTGGAACTGTGAGACTAAAGGGAAGGCGGCTAATAAAGAGAACCCCCCGCCAACACTTGAGTTTCTGTTGTCTAGCCGAATAGTTGGATGT
>NW_013799173.1:0-558 GCF_000517525.1 Limulus polyphemus | reverse complement strand
CATCAAGAGTATCATCAATTCTTGGCAGTGGGTATGAGTCTTTTTCGGTTATGCTGTTAAGAGCCCTGAAGTCCACACAGCAACGTTGAGTCCCATCCTTTTTCTGGACTAACACGACAGGAGCTGACCAGGGACTATCTGATTTCTCGACTATCCCTTCCTTAATTAGACCATCTATGACATTCTCTATCTCTTGTCGCTTTACTGGAGCTACTCTCCTCGGAGGGATCTTTATTGGATGGTGATTGCCTGTGTTTATTCTGTGCTCTACAAGGTTTGTTCAGCCGAGGTCATGATCTCCTTTCGAAAAGACGCCTGCATAATTTGCCAAAAGTTCTTTAACCTGAAGAGCCTGTGATGATGCCAAATGGACTATGCTCTTCTTATAGAGGTCAGTCAAATGTTTTGGAAGTGTATGTCCTTTCTTTACTGTTGTATTTCTTGCTTTAACATTGACTGGCTCTACCTCCTGGCACACACCTAACAATGCCCCTTCCTTAAGTGTCTGCTCACATTTAGAGAAATTGGCCACTGTTATAGGTACTACTTGATGACCCG
>NW_013799172.1:0-559 GCF_000517525.1 Limulus polyphemus | reverse complement strand
GGCACAGCGGCATGTCTGCGGACTTATACTGCTAGAAACCAGGTCTCGATACCCGTGGTGGGCAGAGCACAGATAGCCTTTTGTGTAGCTTTGTGCTTAATCACAAACAACAACAACAGTAGTTAATTTGGAATTAATAAATGTATCAATGGCTTATATTCTTTGTTTATCCCAAAACTATCATTAAAATATATTTAATGTCAATTTATTATGTTTTAGTTAATTTTTATCTCGTTATACAATAGTAGTCAATGGGAAAATCTACCTCGCTTTATGAAAGATTTTTCAGGAACGTAACCTTTCCATAAAGCGGGTTCTACCTGTACTACAAAGATCTTAGTCAAATTTACAGGGTATTTACCTCATGCACCCTCTAGCTATTATCTAAATTAAAACGTTCAAAATATACCTAACAACAATATATATTCTTACCAGGGATGTGGTGAATGCTGGAGATCAGTAATCGAATACAAATATGAAACCGAATACAGGAAAAATGTTAAGTATTCGAATACTAATACATAGGAATGTAGTCATGAATACTTTGTCAGGTAATATG
>NW_013799171.1:0-559 GCF_000517525.1 Limulus polyphemus | reverse complement strand
ATGTGACTGTTACCGACGATAGAACATTTCCTGATGAAGCAGATGAACCCCATATGAAGCAGAAGCCAACGAGACGGAGACCAGTACGGAAGAAGATACGTCCCGTAAAATTAAAAGACTTTGTTGAATTTTAATTTTGTGTTTGTAAATTCTGTACATTTAATTAAGTTATTGTTAATTGTTTATTGGTTTAATGTAAGTGGCTATTGTTTGGGACGAACAATACTAAGGAAGGGGCAGTCTTACGACAGTGGCAGTCACGTGACGCTGGTAACACGTCATCATATTCTAGAAGGATTGGAGAACATCACGAATAATCCAATATGTGCTAGGCGCCCTCTATATATAAGTGCGCTAGATAACGTGAGACAAATTAATCGGAATTGAATTGCAGACAGGCAGAGATAAAGACGGACAACTGAGTCAAGCACGGTAGTGACCGTAAGTAAGTGCGTGAATCATTGTGAATTATAGTGTGTGTTTAAAGTGACTGTGGAAATTAAGTGTATTACAAAGTTGAATTGAGAAAGAATAAACTAGTTTTATTTAAGAAAGGACT
>NW_013799170.1:0-761 GCF_000517525.1 Limulus polyphemus | reverse complement strand
CAAACATTATAAAGTCCCCACGGCTGAAAGGGCAAGCATGTTTGATGTGAGGTTTTGCAAGAATCACTTACCTGTTCCAGTTGAATAACAAGAGTTCTATGAAGAATACTGCATGGTCCTCATTCTATCATTCCCCATCTACCTGAAGAGTATATGGTTTCTCCACCTGCAATGAAGAAGTTGTGTTTCATTGGAGTGTGTGGGCAGTCAATCCCACTATTCAATGGTAAAAGTGTAGCCCAAAAGTTGGCGGTGGGTGGTGATGCCTTCCCTCTAGTCTTACACTGCTATATTAGGGACGGCTAGCGCAGATAGCCTTCGTGTAGCTCTGTGCGAAATTCAAAACAAACAAACAAAACAAAACTCAGATTTATAGTGAAAAACAAGTTTGAAACATTAATTTTGGCCTTATATCACTTTATCTTCTGTCCCTTCCACATTTTAGGGTTCTGATATACTTTCAAATACTTAGATAATTATCCATTTTTGGTAGGTAAGAAACTAATTCAAAATTTCATGTTATGTGATGAAATTCATTATCGTCGCCATTTCCACAATTTGTGTACAGGCAAAATCTAGTTAGGTGAAAGTGCTAAGTTTTCTCAAGAAAAAGAAATCATTTTATGAGGTAAGGTAGCGAAAAAACACATAGAAAATAATATGTATCCACTACAGGTCCAAGAAGAAAGAATCTAGACATCCGTAATTTTGCACCAACACTAAGTTGGCCATGATGGTGTAAACCTGTGTATTATTTATTT
>NW_013799169.1:0-630 GCF_000517525.1 Limulus polyphemus | reverse complement strand
CACTATATATATTATTTATTGATATCACACCATATATATATTATTTCCAATGTTTATTGACGTCACACTTATATATATTATTTCTATTTTTTGATATCACACTCTACAGACGTAACAAATTGGTGTCAGAGAGTGGGACTGAAAAAAAGAAAAGAAAAAGAAGATGGAAACGAGAAGTGGCAAATCAAACTACAGTTTAGCAGATTTGATGGCAGCAATACAAGAACAGCAAAAGAACCAAGAAAAACGAGAAAATAAACAAGAAGAGAAACGAGAAGAACGAGAAAAGAAACACGAAGAAAGATTTCAGCAATGGCAAGAAAACCTGCAACAATGGGAGCTCGAACAGCACAATAAACAAGAAGAGAAATTACAGCAGTTGTTGGAGGAAAAAGAAAAGAAACAAGAAGAAAGATTACAGCAGTGGCAAGAAAACCTGCAACAATGGCAGCTCGAACAGCACAATAAACAAGAGAGATTACAGCAGTTGTTGCAGGAAAATGAAAAGAAACAAGAAGAGAGACTACAGAAGGGGTTGGAGGAGAAAGAAAATAAACAAGAAGAGAAATTACAACAGTTGTTGGAGGAAAAAGAAAAGAACAAGAAGAACGAGAAAAGAAACAAGTTGAG
>NW_013799168.1:0-560 GCF_000517525.1 Limulus polyphemus | reverse complement strand
GCTATTATCTAAGATAACGTTGTATTGTTGTTGAAGTATGCTACTATCTAAGGTAACGTTGTATTGTTGTTGAAGTATGCTATTGTCTAAGATAACGTTGTATTGTTGTTGAAGTATGCTATTATCTAAGGTAACGTTGTATTGTTGTTGAAGTATGTTATTATCTAAGATAACGTTGTATTGTTGTTGAAGTATGTTATTATCTAAGATAACGTTGTATTGTTGTTGAAGTATGCTACTATCTAAGAAAACGTTGTATTGTTGATGAAGTATGCTACTATCTAAGGTAACGTTGTATTGTTGATGAAGTATGTTATTATCTAAGATAACGTTGTATTGTTGTTGAAGTATGCTACTATCTAAGAAAACGTTGTATTGTTGATGAAGTATGCTACTATCTAAGGTAACGTTGTATTGTTGATGAAGTATGTTATTATCTAAGATAACGTTGTATTGTTGATGAAGTATGCTATTATTTAAGGTAACGTTGTATTGTTGTTGAAGTATGTTATTATCTAAGATAACATTGTATTGTTGATGAAGTATGCTATTATCTAAGG
>NW_013799167.1:0-560 GCF_000517525.1 Limulus polyphemus | reverse complement strand
ACCAATTTTACAATTGTTATTGCTCACTTGAGGCGTATATATATAGTAACTGGAGGTCAACCAAACAGGACTTTCAAAAACTATAATCGTAATTGCAAAGTATTTTATATACTTTTATTGACACAAGCGTTTCTCATAGAAAAACATGAATTCATTGAATCGTTACTGAATAGCTGAGGAATGAGAATGTAACTTCTTATATATATAGAGTATGATGGATAAACGTTTACCCAAAAAAAGTGTCATAAAGTCTAAACTAGAAGTGTCTTGTCTTCAGATGTACGAGAGATTTCACAGAACAAATCATATTCCACCAGCCACATGACTATACATGTTCTTATGTTACTGTTAGTTTAACTCAGTCATCAAGTTACAATGGTCAACTATGACAGAAACAGAGCAGTTCTTATGTTACTGTTAATAATTTAACTCAGTCATCAAGTTACAATGGTGAAGTATGATAGAAACAGAGCAGTTCTTATGTTACTGTTAGTTTAACTCAGTCATCAAATTACAATGGTGAAGTATGACAGAAACAGAGCAGTTATTATGTTACTGTT
>NW_013799166.1:0-559 GCF_000517525.1 Limulus polyphemus | reverse complement strand
ACAGCTGTAGTAAGCTTACACAGAATTCTTATAATATCAGTGGTTTGTTTCAAGATTTGAACTTCTTATTTTATGTTAAATTATTATACAGTTAAAAATCAATATTTATTATTCTTCGTTAATTTATCTTGAAATGCATTGGCTACTATTTTTCTAATTCATAATATTATTTACAATGTTGTAGGCAAATACTACTTAACTCATTCTCCCATTTTAACTTGATCTACACATTGTCACTTCTTTACTTCATGGCCCCCAGCGTCATGTCTGTGGACTGAACACAGACGCCCATTGTGGAGCTTCATCTTATCTATAAATGTAGTTTGTTTTACTTTCCAACGAAACATATCTCAATGCTATAGTTTGTTTGTTTTTTTATCTGTACGATCGGCCTTTCTTCTGGTTTCTTCCATTTTTAAACCTAAATATAAACACTTACTATACAATAAATAAGAAATTCTAAGTAGGCCTACGCATGAATAGCGTCAACCACATTGAACAAACGATTATTATAAGCTTAAATGAAACTAAAGCCGACCTCTTTATGTAATTCAACCGT
>NW_013799165.1:0-736 GCF_000517525.1 Limulus polyphemus | reverse complement strand
GATCTGTTCCATGCTGAGTTTCTTACGATATTACAAAGCCACTGGACATAAAGTGATCGACTAAGATCTGTTCCATGCTGAGTTTTTTACGATATCACAAAGCTAATGGACATAAAGTGATCGACCAAGATCTGTTCCATGCTGACTTTCTTACGATATTACAAAGCTAATGGACATAAAGTGATCGACCAAGATCTGTTCCATGCTGAGTTTCTTACGATATTACAAAGCCAAAAGACATAAAGTGATCGACCAAGATCTGTTCTATGCTGAGTTTTTTACGATATCACAAAGCCACTGGACATAAAATGACCGATCAACCGCTTATAGAGAATACTCTTGACCCAATGAGTTCATGTCTTTCATGATGAAGGGGGTATTTAAAAAAGATTAGTACGGAGTTCATGCCTGTTTTTGAAGAAGGGGTATTTAAACAAGATTAGTACGGAGTTCATGCCTGTTTTTGAAGAAGGGGTATTTAAACAAGATTAGTACAGAGTTCATGTCTGTTTTTGAAGAAGGGGGTAATGAACAGGATTAGTAAGGAGTTCATGACTAACGATACAAAGGGGTGATCAAACAAAATCAATATGAAGTTCGTGTCTTTCCCAAAGAAGGGGTAGTTAAACAAGACTAATACGTTGTTCATGCCTTTCCTGACGAATGGGTAATTAAATACCATAAATATTAAACAACAATTACCGGTTCAGTTCTTCTGTCATAATATTGTTGGAAC
>NW_013799164.1:0-1094 GCF_000517525.1 Limulus polyphemus | reverse complement strand
ATTTAATTGTTTGTTCCCCTATTATTGATATCATGTAGTCTAGTTTTATCTTCTATATTTGTTTGTTTATTCCCCTATTATTGATATGATGTAGTCTAGTTTTACCTTCTATATTTGTTTGTTTATTCCCCTATTATTGATATGATATAGTCTAGTTTTACCTTCTATATTTAATTGTTTGTTCCCCTATTATTGATATGATGTAGTCTAGTTTTACCTTCTATATTTGTTTGTTTATTCCCCTATTATTGATATGATGTAGTCTAGTTTTACCTTCTATATTTGTTTGTTTGTTCCCCTATTATTGATATGATGTAGTCTAGTTGTACCTTCTATATTTGTCTGTTTATTCCCCTATTATTGATATGATGTAGTCTAGTTTTACCTTCTATATTTAATTGTTTGTTCCCCTATTATTGATATGATGTAGTCTAGTTTTACCTTCTATATTTGTCTGTTTATTCCCCTATTATTGATATGATGTAGTCTAGTTTTACCTTCTATATTTGTAAAACTAGACTACATCATATCAAGTTTATTCCCCTATTATTGATATGATGTAGTCTAGTTTTACCTTCTATATTTAATTGTTTGTTCCCCTATTATTGATATGATGTAGTTTAGTTTTACCTTCTATATTTGTTTGTTTGTTCCCCTATTATTGATATGATGTAGTCTAGTTTTACCTTCTATATTTGTTTGTTTATTCCCATCAAAGTCGAAAACTGGCGAATAGCCAAAACCGAGATTTCCTATTTTCGTTCATAGTCATCTTTCTTCAACAGGCCAAGCGTCTACTTAGTTCTAGCAGTAACTATAATTTTATCATCATTTGAAAGAGAAAAACAGTCTTCACGATCTTTGACTACCTATTATTTTACTATTCTGTGTAAAATTTATAAAACTTTAGAATACATTCTGTAACCTAGTAACCAAAGAAAGTAAACAAACAAGTAAAAGGGAAACAAAATTATCGCTAAATGAAAAAAAAAAGAAAAACTATCTCGGACTGGCTACTGAACTTGATAAAAGTCAAAAAGGCTTAGTGTGCTATGTGATCATTAGGTGATATGCCCACTTCCATCCATGTCTTG
>NW_013799163.1:0-1060 GCF_000517525.1 Limulus polyphemus | reverse complement strand
AAGAACTATCAATTCAGGACCCTCTGAAAACAAGAAATCGAGAAACAATCAGTAACCAAAAGCTTTACTGCAGTACACATACGCCTTTAGGCAAGCCAATAAAAGAGTAACATAAAGCGATCACGAAAATCTTAATAGTAATACTAGAAAGTTAGAATTGTGTATGTAGATGCTCAAGGTATCCACGAACCTTTTTTGGTTACTGATTGTTTCTCGATTACTTGTTACCAGACGGTCCTGAATTGATAGTTCTTCACGAAATTTGGTATGTAGGTACATTTTATCGTTGCGCAGTTACATGCAGACTTTTACCTTCCTACTATTCGTTTTAAATGAGTTATGGAAGGTTTTGCGTTTTGTACCGGTACTTCGTCCCATTTAGACGAATCTTCGTCAAATTACATATGAAGGTTCGGGGAAACCTTGACCATTTACATACAAAATTCTAACTTTCTAGTATTACTATTACGATTTTCGTGATCGCTTTATGTTTCTCTTTTATTGGCTTGCCTAAAGGCGTTTGTGTACTGAACTGAAGCTTTTGATTACTGATTGTTTCTCGATTTCTTGTTACCAGAGGATCCTGAATTGATAGTTCTTCTCCAATTTTGGCATGTAGGTACACTTTATCTTTGAGCAATTACATGCATAGTTTCACCTTCCTACTATTCGTTTTAAAGGAGTTATGGAAGGTTTTGCGTTTTGTACCGGTACTTCGTCCCATTTAGACGAATCTTCTTCAAATTTCATATGTACATACAAAATTCTAACTTTCTAGTTTTACTTTTACGATTCTTGTGGTTGTTTTATGTTACTCTTTTATTGGTTTGCCTGAAAGCATATGTGTACTGTAGTGAAGCGTCCCATCTAGACGAATCTTTTTCAAATTTAATATGAAGGTTCGTGGAAACCTTGAGCATCTACATACAAAATTCTAACTTTCTAGTTTTACTTTTACGATTCTTGTGGTCGTTTTATGTTACTCTTTTATTGGCTTGCCTGGTAGAAGGACAAAAAGCAAAACCTTCCATAACTCCCTAAAGACGATTAGTAGGAAGTT
>NW_013799162.1:0-762 GCF_000517525.1 Limulus polyphemus | reverse complement strand
AATAGTAATTTCGTATTTGTTCAACACGTATATAAAGAAACAAGTGTGTAGTTGACCGTTACGTTTTTACACTTCTCTATCTATTCTAGAATTGCGTACTTTGATCCCTAATTCAGTTAAATTACACATCACTAATGGATAACAATGTAGAAAAACTCAGCTAAAACCGATTACGTTATATTCTATGTTTGATATAATATTTACAGAGAAGGAATATTATAATCACTTGGAAAAACAAAAGACAGAAGATATCAAAATCGATTTAAAATACGTCATCAACTGTTAAATTATGAGAAATAGTAAAGGAAGCACTTTCAATAATGGGGAATATATTTTCTAATTTTTTTATCTCGAATGGATTATTGGTTTTCTAAGCTTCCAATATCGTAACTGATTTCTCTCTTTCTGAATACACTCACCCAAAACAGCCTTATATCACTTGAAATATATTTATATGTATTAACGTCTTGTGCTTAGCCAGCGGCTTCATCACTGATACTCTCTATAGAAACACAAAACAAAGTATGTAGAACTAGGTATAGTTAAGGAACTCATCTTTTAATTGCATTTCACGCTTTCCTCCACTACTTAAAGCTGGGAAGGTACTATACTCTATCAAGCCGGATAGACAACCAGAAGCGGTCAAAAACATTTGTTTCTCTTCGCCCCGCACGCGGAATTAGGTTTGGTGATTAGAGGCTAGTGATTTACAAAATATATGTAGTAGAACGTGAATGAAGATATTTACTATTAGATAATAGT
>NW_013799161.1:0-1323 GCF_000517525.1 Limulus polyphemus | reverse complement strand
AACCTTGCTTCTAAGTGTCTTTCAGGCACGCAACTTTGAAGATATAAGTGATAAATAGCTGAAAATATACTATACATTTTGAAGTGGTAAGTACACGACAGGGTTAGTTACTATTTGTCGTGTGCCATGAAACAGCGTTAACACATGCGTGTGTGTTAGTAACAGCGTTTTATGATAATCTAAAGATATAAACTGTAATGTTTAGTCATACTAGCTCGTATTTCTGAAGTTAACTAACCTGTATATCCCCCCCCACCTATTTTCTTCTGTACGGTGTCTTTTAATGTTCTTTCTTTTAGCTACTTTGTTTATTAATATAACACAACATATTTTCAAAGTTTTGACGGTCAAATCGCTATAAAAAAAACAAAACCATCGTTTGTATACGAGACAACTTGTGGACAGTACTTCGCACAACACATCAAAAATTTGTTGAGTGTTATACCTTATAATAGGTACGTGTTAAACAGCCAAGTAAGATTTGTATACTATACAACTTGTGGACAGTACTCCGCACATCACACCAAAAGTTTGTTGAGTGTTATACCTTATAATAGATAGTATACAAATCTTACTTGGCTGTTTAACACGTATTGTCTAGTATACAAATCTTACTTGGCTGTTTAACACGTACCTATTATAAGGTATAACACTCAACAAACTTTTGATGTGTTGTGCGGAGTACTGTCCACAAGTTGCACCCGTAAGGAAGGTTTCAAAATATGTTAACTACTTACAAACCAGCCACAATTACACGTAGGGACTCGTAAGGAAGGTTTCAAAATATGTTAACTACTTACAAACCAGCCACAATTACACGTAGGGACTCGTAAGGAAGACAAACCAGCCACAATTACACGTAGGGACTCGTAAGGAAAACAAACCAGCCACAATTACACGTAGGGACTCGTAAGGAAGGTTTCAAAATATGTTAAGTACTTACAAACCAGCCACAATTACATGAACGGACTCGTAAGGAAGACAAACCAGCCACAATTACACGTAGGGACCCGTAAGGAAGGTTTCAAAATATGTTAACTACTTACAAACCAGCCACAATTACACGTAGGGACTCGTAAGGAAGGTTCCGCAACAGGACGCACTATACAACATCAAACACAACTTTTTATGTGTCGTGCCGAGTACTGTCCACAAGAGTCCCTACGTGTAACTGTGGCTGGTTTGTAAGTAGTTAACATATTTTGAAACCTTCCTTACGAGTCCCTACGTGTAACTGTGGCTGGTTTGTAAGTAGTTAACATATTCTGTATAGTGCGTCCTGTTGTGGAACCTTCCTTACGGGTCCCTACGTGTAATTGTGGC
>NW_013799160.1:0-740 GCF_000517525.1 Limulus polyphemus | reverse complement strand
GCAGTGTTGCGTCATCGAGGTCACGTGACGCTAGTAACACGTCATATTCTCGAAGCTTCGTGAATTCTCGGGAGGTTACTAGACTTCGGTATTCTTTTATATATAAGACAGTCAAGACGTGACGGCAAGAATGTAATGTGTGTGTAGATAGTGAGTAATTGAACTGCAGTCACAGGGTATTCGTTGAAGTTAACGTTCGTTCGCTCGTGATACTGTTTGTTTTAGCGCGAGTATTGAGATTAAGTGTATCGCAGAGTTATATTCGGAAAGAATAAACCAGTTTTATTAAGTAAAGGCTTGCGTCGTTAAAATTTCGTCGGAACGAAGTTACGGAAAAATCAATTAACAAACGGAGACGTAACAATAGGCTTCAAATCTTGGTCTTTCTCCTGTTCTGCTTTGATGTCTATATTTGGTTCCACTTCATCATCATAAACTCTTTCAGTAGGCTTGATTCAGCTTGATGGCACCTAATTTGTTCAACCTATCTTTTAACAGTTACCGGAACTTGGCCTTTCTTGTTCCCAAACGTCATTTTATCAAAATTAATTACAAACTTTTTCGGTAGTAAGTAGTCCAATCCTGATATGCATTGGTCTTCAATGTCAGCCAAGTATACTTTCTGTCTGTTCTTTACACCCGTGAGCTCAATAGTTACCCACACTGGTCCCCACAATCTTGTAGAATGTCCTGTCACACCATAAAGCTTCTGTATGACTTCTGGTACTCCTTCGTGATCT
>NW_013799159.1:0-560 GCF_000517525.1 Limulus polyphemus | reverse complement strand
CTGTTCTTGTATTGTTGCCATCAAATCTGTTGTAGTTTGATTTGCCACGTCTCGTTTCCATCTTCTTTTTTTAATTATTTATTGATTTTCTATCCCACTCTCTGACACCAATTTGTTACGTCACTGGTCGTTTGTTAATTTCTCGTAAAAAAAGTTTCCCGAGGAACTTCAGCGATACGATACAAGTCCTTTCTTAAATAAAACTAGTTTATTCTTTCTCAACTCAACTTTACAATACACTTAATTTCCACAGTCACTTTAACTTAAACTCACGCTATAATTCACAACGATTCACGCACTTTACTTACGGTCACTACCACGCTTGACTCAATTGTCCGGCTCTGTCTCTGCCTGTCTGCAATTCTATCCTCGCCTTCACTTTATTTGCCAGCTTATATACTATAAAAGCGTACATCTAGATTACACTCGTCTCTTCGTGAATCTTCTAGATACTCATCACGTTTTACTAGCGTCACGTGACTTCCCGCTGTCGTAACAATATTGTTACGTCTCCGTTTGTTAATTAACTTTCCGTAACTTCGTTCCGACGAAACTTAAGC
>NW_013799158.1:0-560 GCF_000517525.1 Limulus polyphemus | reverse complement strand
GGATTCTCCACAGATTGGTTTATCGTTGCAGAGCAGCTAGACGGAAGCCCTTATTAAGACCTGCCAACACAGTCAGACGAATGAAGTGGGCAAGTGATATGATGACCAAGCCTCTGGACTTTTGGAAGACCGTATTGTTCTCAGACGAATCAAGATTCGATCAATTTTAGGACAGTGGAAGGATATGGGTGTGGATAATTCTTGAGCTGGTTTCAGGAACAAAAGATTAACTGCACTGTAATGATCTGTTGTTGGGTTTATTAGTGTTAATTTTGTTCGTGAGTTGAGTTTTATTGTGGGGAATGTTGGATAGTTTTTCAACTATAGCTGGTGGGAATTTATTGGTGTGAATAAAGGAATGCTTTAAGCGGTTAATTTCTTCATTTATGTAGTCCGTTGAAAGAGTCTTGTGGTTGTGTTTATGAGGTTTTTAAGTGTATTGATTTTTTCTGTGGTGTCATGAGCAGAATTCCAGGGGATGTAGAGACCAGTGTGTGTGTGTTTTTGCGGTGAATTTTGGTTTTAAACTGTGTGTCCGAACTAAGTATTTTGAGGTTAAG
>NW_013799157.1:0-817 GCF_000517525.1 Limulus polyphemus | reverse complement strand
TCACAGTAACTATTGAATAATATTTAACATACTAACATACACAGAATATGTATTTATGTACTGCAGTACATATAACAGAATACTCATCACAGTAACTATTGCAGAATGTTTAACATACTAACAGACACAGAATATGTATTTATGAACTGTAGTACCAATAACAGAATACTCACCACAGTAACTATTGCAGAATGTTTAACCTACTAACAGACACAGAATATGTATTTATGAACTGTAGTACCAATAACAGAATACTCACCAAAGTAACTATTGCAGAATGTTTAACCTACTAACAGACACAGAATATGTATTTATGTACTGCAGTACCAATAACAGAATACTTATCACAGTAACTATTGCAAAATGTTTAACATACCAACAGATACAGAATATGTATTTATGTACTGCAGTACCAATAACAGAATATTTATCACAGTAACTATTGAATAATGTTTAACATACTAACAGACACAGAATATGTATTTATGTACTGCAGTACCAGTAACAGAATACTTATCACAGTAACTATTGCAAAATGTTTAACATACCAACAGATACAGATGTTATTGGTACTGCAGTACTAAATACATATTCTGTGTCTGTTAGTATGTTAAACATTCTGCAATAGTTACTGTGATAAGTATTATGTTATTGGTACTGCAGTAGATAAATACATATTCTGTGTCTGTTGGTATGTTAAACATTCTGCAATAGTTACTGTGATAAGTATTATGTTATTGGTACTGCAGTACATAAATACATATTAATACTTATCACAGTAACTATTGCAGAATGTTTAACATACTAACAGACACAG
>NW_013799156.1:0-786 GCF_000517525.1 Limulus polyphemus | reverse complement strand
ATCTTTAGCCTTACTTGGTACAACTACTCCATGAACACTTAGGTTTAACTCTAGTTACAGAATTTATAACTCCCATTGTCATCTTTAGCTTTATATGGTACAACAACTCCACGAACACCTAGGTGTGACTCTAGTTACACAATTTATAACCACCATACTCATCTTTAGCCTTACTTGGTACAACTACTCCATGAACACCTAGATTAACTCTAGTTACAGTATTTATAACCACAAAACTCATCTGTAGCCTTACTTGGTACAACTACTCCATAAACACCTAGGTGTATCTCTAGTTACAGAATTTATAACCCCATACTCATCTTTAGCGTTATTTGGTACAGCCACTCCACGAACACCTAGGTGTAACTCTAGTTACCGAATTTATAACCACCATACTCATCGTTAGCGTTATTTGGTACAACAACTCCACGAACACCTAGGTGTAACTCTAGTTACCGAATTTGCAACCACCATTCTCATCTGATGCGTTATTTGGCACAACTACTCCATCAACACCTACGTGTAACTCTAGTTACTGAATGTGTAACCCATATTCATCTTTAGCGTTATTTGGTACAACAACTCCACGAACAACTAGGTGTAGCTCTAGTTACCGAATTTATAACCACCATACTCATCTTTAGCCTTAACTTGGTACAACTACTCCATGAACACATAGGTGTAACTCCAGTTACCGAATTAATAACCCCTATACTCATCTTTAGCGTTATTTGGTACAACAACTCCATGAACACCTAGGTGTAACTATAGTTACCGAATTTATAA
>NW_013799155.1:0-559 GCF_000517525.1 Limulus polyphemus | reverse complement strand
ACCCTTGTCAATGTCAACAAAATCTGGAGGAAGGAAGACCAAAAATCCGTTATAACAGTCGACCAAATATGGTTGAAAACTGACTAAAACGACCCATATCAATGTCAACAAAATCTAGTGGAATGAAGATTAAAAGGCCGATATAACAGTCGGCAAAATATAGTTTAAGAAGTATTAAAAATACCATTAGAAAGACAATAAAATATAGCGTAAGAAACACTAAAAATACTTCTATCTAAGTCGAAAATATCTAGTCTAAGAAGGCCTAAAAAGACAGTTATGAAAGTCGAAAAAAATCGAGTGGAAGAAAACTAATAACACGTTCCAAGGTCAAAAATATCTAGTGGAAAACTGACTAAAAGGACCCTTATCAATGTCAACAAAATCTGGAGGAAGGAAGACTAAAAGTCCGTTATAACAGTCGACAAAATATAGTTGAAAACTGACTAAAACGACCCATATCAATGTCAACAAAATCTAGTGGAAGGAGGACTAAAAGACCGTTATAACAGTCGTCAAAATAAAGTTTAAGAAGGATTAAATTACAATTATGAAAGTC
>NW_013799154.1:0-560 GCF_000517525.1 Limulus polyphemus | reverse complement strand
CAAAACTGAGTAGAGTTTCTTCTTCAACAGTGGCTTTTTCAGGCGACACATGTTCAGCAGCGTCATTTGTTCTGTTGTTCACTTCATCCCAACTGAAATGTCCTGGACCGTGATAACGCCAAAGCCTGTTGGCATGCACCACTTTTGGCTTACCTCGCCGACCTCATTTTATCCAGAAAGTCACGTCTGAGAGACGATCCATTATGTTATATGGGCCTTCCCACGGAGAAAACAACTTAGGAGACTTCCCTTTGATCTTCCTGGGATTATACAACCACACCTTGAGTCCTGGTTCAAAGCTGACTACAGTAGATCTTTTATCATAAGATAGCTTCATCGAATCAGCAGACATTTTCAAGTTTGAACGCACTTGATGGTGAATATCATCCATCCTTTTCGATAACACTTCCACAAACTCTGACATATTCACAGGCAACTCTTCATAAGGTGGGCGTCCCTTATGCTTGGGTCCTCTTTTAGCACAACATGTACTGCATGTCCTGCACCATTCTTCCACATCTTGCCTCATACCTATCCAGTAAAATATTTGGCGTAGGTGT
>NW_013799153.1:0-560 GCF_000517525.1 Limulus polyphemus | reverse complement strand
AAGAAAGAGTAAAAAGCCATTATAAAAGTCAAGAAAATCTATTGTAAAAAAACTAATAAACCATTATGAATTTACAAAAAAATCTAGTGTAAGAAGGTCTAAAAAGACCGTTAACAAAATCAACAAAGTCTAGTGTAAGAAGTGAATAAAAAAACCGTTATCAAAATCGACAAGATCTAGTATAATAAGTGAGTAAAAAGGCCGTTATCAAAGTCGACAAAATAAAGTGTAAGAAGGACTAAAAACACCGTTACCAAAGTCGACCAAATCTAGTGTAAGAATGACTAAAAAGACCGTTATCAAAGTCAAAAAAATCTTGTGTAAGAAGGTCTAAAAAGACCTTTATCGAAGTCGAAAACATCTAGTCTAAGAAAGACTAAAAAGGCCGTTATCGAAGTCGAAAATATCTAGTGTAAGAAGGACTAAAAAGACCGTTGTCAAAGTCGACAAAGCTAGAGTAACAAGGACTAAAAGACAGTTATCAAAGTCAAGAAAATCTAGTGTAAGAAGGATTAAAAAGACCGTTATCAAAGTCGAAAAAATCAAATGTAAGAAGGACT
>NW_013799152.1:0-558 GCF_000517525.1 Limulus polyphemus | reverse complement strand
GTTGTGGGGACCAGTGTGGGTGACTATTGAGCTCATGGGCATAAAGGACAAACAGAAAGTATACTTGGTTGACATTGAAGACCAATGCGTATTAGGATTGGGCTATTTACTACCGAGGAAGTGTGTAGATAACTTCGATAAAATGACGATTGGAAACAACAAAGGCCAAATTCCAGTAAGTGTTGCTGCATCCGTTGATTTGCATGTCACAGCACTTAAGTCAACTACAATACCCCCTATGTCAGAGAAGATAATTTGGGGTAGGATAAAAGAACATCCCCAAGAAGCCTAATGCTTGTGGCAGCAGTGGAAGAACCATCCAGGCCAGCACTTGTGGCAGGTCATCAAGTAGTACCTATAACAGTGGCCAGTTTCTCTAAATGTGAGCAGACACTTAAAGAAGGGGCATTGTTGGGTGTGTGCCAGGAGGTAGAGCCAATCAATGTTAGAGGAAGAAATACAACTATAAAGAAACGACATACACTTCCAGAACATTTAACAGACCTCTATAAGAAAAGCATAGTCCATTTGTCATCATCACAGGCTCTTCAGGTTAGA
>NW_013799151.1:0-611 GCF_000517525.1 Limulus polyphemus | reverse complement strand
TTGTGTTAATATAATAAATTTAACCTCAATAACTAGATGTGGTAACGTGGGATTGTAATGAAATGTTAGTATAATGTACTTAACCTCAATAACTAGATGTTGTAACGTGGACTGTAATCACGTGTTAATATAATATACTTATCCATAATATCTAAAGGTGGCAACCTGGACTGTTATGAGATGTAAATATAATAAATATAACCTCAATAACTAGATATGGTAACGTGGATTGTAATGAAATGTTAGTATAATGTACTTAACCTCAATAACTAGATGTGGTAACGTGGATTGTAATGAAATGTTAGTATAATGTACTTAACCTCAATAACTAGATGTGGTAACGTGGACGGTAATTACGTGTTAATAAAAATACTTATCCATAACAACTAAAGGTTGCAACGTGGAGTGTTTTCAGATCTCAATATAATATACTTAACCTCAATAACTAGATGTGGTAACGTGGACTGTAATGACGTGTTAATATAATATAATTAACCTCAATAACTAGATATGGTAACGTGGACTTTAATGACATGTTAATACAATATAATTAACCTCAGAAACTAGATGTGGTAACGTGGACTGAAATGACGTGTTAATAGTAATATACT
>NW_013799150.1:0-560 GCF_000517525.1 Limulus polyphemus | reverse complement strand
AAGAGAGACAACAGCAGTTGCAAGAAAACCTGCAACAATGGCAGCTCGAACAACAAAATAAACAAGAAAAGAAACAAGAGGAAAAAGAAATGAAACAAGAAGAACGAGAAATTAAACAAGAAGAGAGATTACAGCAGTTGTTTGAGGCAAAAGAAAAGAAATAAGAAGAAAGACAACAACAGTTGCAAGAAAACCTGCAACAGTGGCAGCTCGAACAACAAAATAAACAAGAAGAAAGATTACAGCAGTGGCAAGAAAACTTACAACAATGGCAGCTCGAAAAGCAAAATAAACAAGAGAGATTACAACAGTTGTTGGAGGAAAAGAAAATAAACAAGAAGAACGAGAAAAGAAACAAGAAGAGAGACTACAGCAGTGGCAACTGGAACCAGAAAGGAAACAGGAAGAAAGTCAGAAGCAACTACAGGAAAATCAACAACAATGGCAAGAGGTACAAATGGAAAACATTAGTAAATTTATAAGCGGATTAGATAGGTAAAAGAACGATTTGTTGTATGTTACACAAGGAGGATACATTGACCATCGACTTAATCAGCCCC
>NW_013799149.1:0-1047 GCF_000517525.1 Limulus polyphemus | reverse complement strand
TGATTGTAAATGAATATTGACAGGTGCTAGTATACTCAATACTTTGTGGACAGCTACAGCATGGAACAGAAAGGGTTTTTTTATCAGTTTCAACAATCCGATTGCCTCCAAAGAGGGATGTTCTGGGGGTGTTCAAAAACTTCTCCAGGAAAGACTGGGCCGATCTATCCACTACGTGCACTGCCTAAACCACCAGCTACACCTTGTAGTTGTGCATGCGATTTCGGCTGCAGATGTTGACGTGGACACCTTTTTTGGCACTTGCAACATCCTGTACAACTTCATACATAAGCCAACTGTGTCTGTTCACTACACTGGGCAAGCACTTAAATGACTGTTTAAACAGCGGTGGACTGGCCACCTAGCTACTGTGAAACTTATCACTGGATCATATAAACCTATTTTGACGATTCTGGCGGACATTGCCACAAATGAGAATAACACATTCTTACCTAAATTAGTTGGTTCTTAGCCAATGCTATGATGGAGTTATTTTGCAAACTGAAGCCATGCTCTGGACGTATTGCTATGATGGAATCAGTCAAGGAATGTGCATCAAAACTGGAAACTTGAATAACTGCAAGTAGATGTTCAACAATATTTCTGTCTTGTAAGTATCTCACACATAAGTACAGATTATCACAGTTGCACTTATAACAAGTTTCATCCACCTTTATTGTGTACTTCTTATCACCAACTTCATTTCGGATTCTTTGCTGGATAGTTTTCGCGAGTAGATTGAGAATTTGATTATGGATTTCAGGTAACGTATACTTTGCATTGCGTGGAATTGAGCTATGAATTTCTTCCAGTTTCTTATCTCTGCTGATGGCAAAGTTGAACATGGTCTGAAAAAATCCATCCCCCATACCAAGTTCATTGATATAGTTGCCTCTTAAGGCACTTTTCTTCCCAGCTAGAATCTGTATGATCTTGATAATTGCCCACAGATTGTAGCGATGAAACTCTAGCTGAGCATCACTGAGAAGGAAGCTGACTTCCATCTTTTTTGTAATGCATATCTAATGTTCCATCCAAAGTGTCATA
>NW_013799148.1:0-757 GCF_000517525.1 Limulus polyphemus | reverse complement strand
AATGTCATCTTAGTACTAACCTTTACTCGCCGTTTCATAACAATGTCATCTTAGTACTAACCCTTACCCACCGTCTCATAACAATGTCATTTTAGTACTAACCCTTACTCACCGTCTCATAACAATGTCATCTTAGTACTAACCTTTACTCGCCGTTTCGTAACAATGTCATCTTAGTACTAACCCTTACTCACCGTCTCATAACAATGTCATCTTAGTACTAACCCTTACTCGCCGTCTCATAACAATGTCTTCTTAGTACTAACCCTTACTAACCATCTCGTAACAATGTCTTCTTAGTACTAACCCTTACTCACCCTTACGTAACAATGTCTTCTTAGTACTAACCCTTACTAACCGTCTCGTAACAATGTCATCTTAGTACTAACCCTTACTCACCGTCTCGTAACAATGTCATCTTAGTACTAACCCTTACTCACCGTCTCATAACAATGTCATTTTAGTACTAACCCTTACTCACCGTCTCATAACAATGTCATCTTAGTACTAACCTTTACTCGCCGTTTCATAACAATGTCATCTTAGTACTAACCCTTACTAACCGTCTCGTAACAATGTCTTCTTAGTACTACCCTTACTCACCGTCTCGTAACAATGTCTTCTTAGTACTAACCCTTACTCACCCTTACGTAACAATGTCTTCTTAGTACTAACCCTTACTCACCGTCTCATAACAATGTCATTTTAGTACTAACCCTTACTCACCGTCTCATAACAATGTCATCTTAGTACTAAC
>NW_013799147.1:0-560 GCF_000517525.1 Limulus polyphemus | reverse complement strand
GTTGCAGAATATTATGAGCAACACATTTTTTTTCAGCAGTGTTGCCATTCTCACTTAATTGCTTTAACAGTCCAAGCAATTCATCCAGTTTTTCATGTACAAATTTTACTGCCTTTTCTCTTGCACTCCACTGTGTTTCTGATTCAAGCTTGACAGAGATCTTAAGCTCCTGCTGAAGTTCGCCCCATCGAGTTATTGAATGAGCAAAGAAATTATAAATGGCTTCAATTATACCAAAAAAGATAATAACTGTTGTTTTCTGACTTGCAGCATGAAGACATGCTAAGTCATGCCATGAAGACAAACTATGGTTGTCACAGTTTATAAACACTGCTTTTGGATTTTTGTTCAGAATTATTTGTTGAACGCCTGACAGATGACCTGACATGACAACAGCACATTGTGAACAACAATCACTCAATAAAATTCAATCCGCTTCTAATTTTGTGTTTATTGTTTTCTCAATATTGGCAGCGTCTTTATCCTTTATCTGTATAAAGTCAATAAATGATTCTTTGACTTCTACTTTCTTGTTTTAAAGTCAATGTCAACAAACCGAA
>NW_013799146.1:0-560 GCF_000517525.1 Limulus polyphemus | reverse complement strand
CTGTACCAACCTTGGCACCTCTGTGCTGGACTTAACGTAAGATTCAAATTCAAGAGCTCTGGCCATTGCATCCTGCATGGTAGAGGGGTGTGCTTGCTTCACTTGTATTTTCAGTTGTGGACGGTCCAAGGCGTCTACAAACTGATCCCTCAGCAACAACTTGAGGAGATCAGGTGGTGCAGTTGGGTAGGCCTTGTGTACCATAATTTTCAAGTCCTGTGCCAGCTCTTGCAGGCTCTACCCATTAGCACGGACTCTCGTCCCAAACCTATACCTGAGTTCTAGAGTCGCTACCAGTGCTTTATAGTTGTGCCTGTCGTCCGCTGACAACTGTCCAAGTATTTCCAGTGGTTGTCCCTTCAAGCTCGTTGCCAGAGATACTGCTTTCTGCTCCTTTATCCATCCGTTCACCTCTGCCAGTAACTCAAATTGTGCTCTATATGCTTCCCACGGTGCCTTCCCATAGAATTCCTGTGGCTTCCTTCATACTGGATCACTCCTATTACTGACATTCATATCTCGAATGTGACTTCTAACAGGACTGAAGATGTCTGCATTAG
>NW_013799145.1:0-558 GCF_000517525.1 Limulus polyphemus | reverse complement strand
TTATATCAACTGAGTATGTTGTAAGTTACAGTTTATATCAACTGAACACGTTATACGTTACAGTTTATATCAACTGAGCATGTTGTATGTTACAGTTTATATCAACTGAACACGTTATACGTTACAGTATATATCAACATAAATTATACGTTACAGTTTATATCAACTGAACACATTATACGTTACAGTTTATATCAACTCAACAAGTTATACGTTACAGTTTATATCAACTGAGCATGTTGTATGTTACAGTCTATATCAACTGAACACGTTATACGTTACAATTTATATCAATTGAGCATGTTGTATGTTACAGTTTATATCAACTGAGCATGTTGTATGTTACAGTTTATATCAACTGATCATGTTGTATGTTACAGTTTATATCAACTGAACACGTTATACGTTACAGTTTATATCAACTGAGCATGTTGTATGTTGCAGTTTATATCAACTGAACACGTTATACGTTACAGTTTATATCAACTGAGCATGTTGTATGTTACAGTTTATATCAACGGAACACCTTATACGTTACAGTTTATATCAACTGAGCTT
>NW_013799144.1:0-559 GCF_000517525.1 Limulus polyphemus | reverse complement strand
GATGGACATCTTTCCTAGTTTACTATAAGTGTTGGGTCTTTGATGCACATCCTTCCTTCTTTTCTATAAGTTTTGGATCTTTAATGCACATCCTTCCCGTTTCACTATAAGTGTTGGATCTTTAATGCACACCCTCCCTTGTTTACTATAGGTTTTGGATCTTTAATGCACATCATCCATTGTTTTCTATAGGTTTTAGATCTTTAATGCACACCCTCCCTTGTTTACTATAGGTGTTGGATCTTTAATGCACATCCTCCCTTGTTTACTATAGATGTTGGATCTTTAATGCACATCCTTTCATGTTTACTATAAGTGTAGATCTTTAATGCACATCCTCCCTTTTTTACTATAGGTGTTGGATCTTAAATGCACATCCTTCCTTGTTTACTATAAGTGTTGGATCTTTAATGTACATCCCTCCTTGTTTAATATAAATGTTGGATCTTTAATGCACATCTTCCCTTGTTTACTATAGGTGTTGGATCTTTAATGCACATCCTCCCTTGTTTACTATAGGTGTTGGATCTTTAATGCACATCCTCCCTTGTTTAGTATA
>NW_013799143.1:0-979 GCF_000517525.1 Limulus polyphemus | reverse complement strand
AATTGTTATTGTAAATTGTACTGTGGTGTGTATATTAAAACGAATTTGTGTTAAAAAAGAAAATTGTGTGTATCAATCTTGTTGGCAACTATTATAAACTGACTATATATCGGTTTTTACTTAACTACTAAATCTAAAGTACAATTTAACTACTGACTTGCCCCCAGTGGCACAGCGGTATGTCTAGGAAACTGAGTTTCGATACCCGTGGTGGGCAGAGCACATGTAGCCCATTATGTAGCTTTGTGCTTAATTACAAACAAACTATTGACATAAATTTATCAGTTAACTCAATTTTAGGCCATTTGAAATTTTAATACGAAACAATATTTAATATCGACTGATATAAGATTACAGACGCTGTTTATATTAACCTGATGTTATATTACGTCATTATGTATTGTTGCGTCAGCGAGGTCACGTGACTAGTATCACGCCACTCCTTCTCTCGAACCTTCGAGAGATTACTAGATATAGGGTAGTCTGGAATATATAAGATGGTCACAACGTGATGCAATAATGTGTGTGTAGACAGTGAGTAATTGATCTGCAGTCAGAGAGTATTATTGAGCACGTTCGTTGTTATAGCGTTTGTTTTAGCGCGATTGTTATATTCGGAAAGAATAAACCAGTTTTATTAAGTAAGGACTTGTGTCGCTAAAATTTAGTCGGAACGAAGTTACGGGAAATCAATTAACAAACAGAGACGTAACAAATTGATGTCAGAAGTGGGATAAAAAAATGGAAACGAGAAGTGACAAATCAAACTACAGCATAGCAGATTTGATGGCAGCAATACAAGAACAGCAAAAGAAACAAGAAGAACGAGAAAATAAACAAGAAGAACGAGAAGAGAAATTACAACAGTTGTTAGAGGAAAAAGAAAAGAAACAAGAAGAGAGACAACAGCAGTTGCAAGAAAACCTGCAACAGTGGCAGCTCGAACAACAAAAGAAACAAGAAGAACGAGAAAAGAAAC
>NW_013799142.1:0-562 GCF_000517525.1 Limulus polyphemus | reverse complement strand
TGACTATTGGATGGAATGGCAGTTTTTGTTTGGTTTTTTGGATCATTAAACACATTTTAGATTATCCAGCATCTGTTCTACTAGCAGAAATGACATCCTATGGCTGGCTGTTTGTGCTAGTGATAACTAATTGTAGTATTAATATCTCATTGAAAAAATTTAGAAGTGAACATTTTCTAAAATAAGTTTGTTTTTCTGGGAAGTAGTGCATGGAAAAGTGTTTGGATTATGCTCTTTTCATATATTGTACTGATATAAACTGTAGTGCTATTATATACTAAAAGTGGTACCATTTATTGAAAAAATAATAGTTTATTAAGAACTCCAGTTTCTCAGTGCTACATTTAAAAATTACATCAATAAAGATAAAATCAAATTCTCATGTACAGTCCTTGTGAAAGTCATGTTCTTGTTGTGGGGAGAGCAATTTATATTTAAAGTTGCTCTATTATAAAGAAATGGTTGTTGCACATACCACAGTTATTTTTCTAAATGTTTGATTCTTGAATACCCAAAGTATGAAAGTTTTATGGATTTTTGTTTGTAAAGCCATTCTATAGAT
>NW_013799141.1:0-1936 GCF_000517525.1 Limulus polyphemus | reverse complement strand
ATTGCGAAACTTCCGCTTATTCTCTAAAGTTGTAGAAGATTCTCGAGTGTAAGAATCAACAATATATATGTATGTACCTAAACGCTTAATGTAACTTTGTATTGTTACGTAATCTGAATTCTCAAGAAACTCTCAACAGCCTATAAATACAATCCGACTGGATTGCCCCCCAGTGGCACAGCGGTATGTCTGCGGACTTACAACGCTAGAAACCGGGTTTCGATACCCGTGGTGGGCAGAGCACAGATAGCCCATTGTGTAGCTTTGTGCTTAACATAAAACAATAAAACAAGCTACTGGGTCCTATTTAATCCACTCGGACTTAAGGAAACCCATGTAGATATTGTAAATAGATGAGTTAATTAACACAATGGCTGCTGACTAAAGTCAACAGTGGGTCATAGAACGATACTAGCTATTGGGTCCTATTTAATCCAGTCGGACTTAAAGAAACACATGTAGATATTTTGTAAACAGATAAGTTAATTATCACATTGGCTGCAGAGTAAAGTCAACAGTGGGGTAGTGAACGATACTAGCTATTGGGTCCTATTTCACAATAGACTATCTGTGCTCTGCCCACCACGGCTATCGAAACCCGGTTTCTAGCGTTGTAGGTTCGCAGACGTGCCACTGTGCCACTGGAAGGTTCCAAGTAGCAAGGAACAAAAAGACAGTGTTGAACATGATAGACGTGGGATAACTATAGTGAATAGTTTAAAAACATAAATAAAACAGTCGAATCCAACAAGTTATATGAATATTTATGTACATTATTTAGACAATTGTAAAAATTAATGAAAGTATAATTAAAAGTTTGGATGGAATTGAAGAATATAAATTAAGAATTGAGAAAAATATATGAGTTAATTAACACACCGGCTGCCGACTAAAGTCAACAGTGGGTCATAGAACGATACTAGCTATTGGGTCCTATTTAATCCACTCGGACTTAAGGAAACCCATGTAGATATGTTGTAAATATATGAGTTAATTAACACATTGGGTGCCGACTAAAGTCAACAGTGAGTCATAGAACGATACAAGCTACTGGGTGGACTTTTATTTTTACATTTTTCATTAATGTTTTTTATATATCAAACCTACATCTAAATATTAACAACAAACGATAACGATTCAAGATAGATAAACAACACATGTTTATATGTGACAAAATAATACTTGATATGTGTCTTTAATTCATTGTAATAAGTAGGAAGAATAAAATGACGTTCCAAGAAAATGACGCAGAATTTCATAATACTTAGATATCATCGTTATGGTTCAGTATATTGTGAAAAGTATTTATGTTTGATATAATAATACAGAGCCAACATTTTGGAACATTGTTTGTTTGCAGTTAAGCACAAAGTCAAGAAGATTTACTCGAGACTGTATGATGTGTGCTCTCAGATACAAAAACAGTAAGCACCCTCTGTTGGAATTTACTAATATCTGATGTTAAAATATTACGCTTCATGTGACGTTTTAAACTCTTTGTCATTTTTTATTATACACCAGTATAATCTTTAGACAGACTTTTTAAGTATCTTTATAGACTGTTATTTGTTGTATAAGAAGCTGTCACTACATTGTACTTTTGTAGAGTTATAGAATCTTTCAAGTTTACTTTGTAAAAATTATGAACAATTTCTGTAACTAGGCTAATTTAGATATATTCTTTCCATTGATTAATTGGTAATTGTGAGAATTTTTAGTGCAAAATTTAGTATTCGATCCCTCGGAAAGATTTCACATCTATGATAGCCTTTTGTGCAGCTTTGTATTTAACATCAAACAAACTCAGGCGTTTTTCTGTTTTATTTATTTTTCAGTTCATAATCTAACATATATAATATATAACTGAATATAAGCTGTAATGTTATTCCATTATGAGTTTAACACAACCATGTTAATGCACACTAAGATAATATTG
>NW_013799140.1:0-559 GCF_000517525.1 Limulus polyphemus | reverse complement strand
CGAACGAAAAAGATGGTAATCTGATGGTGCCATATCTGGAGAATATGGTGGGTGGGGGAGAACTTCCCAACCAAACTTCGTAATCTCTTATGTTGCGTTAAACGTGCTACATGTGGACGTACATTCTCGAGGAGGAGGAAAACACCTTTCCGATTGCCAAGTGAAGGGCGTTTCTGATGAAGGATTCCATTTGCTGACTATATGTCTCTGCATTGACGAGTTCGAAATGAATTACTCCTTTGATGTCCCACCAAATTCAAAGCATCACTTTCTGCTGATGGAGTCCAGGTTTTGGGGTCGGAAGTGGCTTTTGTCTAGAACTGGGGCCATTGTTTTTGGATTTAATATTCACATAGAAAATCCATTTTTAAACACTGGTGACAATTCTGTCCAAAAATGGAAGAAACGTTCACACGTTGGAAACGATGATCATCCGAGAGTTCATGAGGCACCCAAACACCTTCTTTATGGAGTTTTCCCATATTCCTTAAATGTTTACGTATTGTTACGTCTCCGTTTGTTAATTGATTTTCCGTAACTTCGTTCGGACGAAACTTAA
>NW_013799139.1:0-562 GCF_000517525.1 Limulus polyphemus | reverse complement strand
GTATTGTTGAAGCTAACGTTCGTTGTTAAAACGTTTGTTATAGAGAGACTGTTGAAAATAAGTGTATCGGTAAAGTTATATTCAGAAAGAATAAACCAGTTTTATTAAGTAAGGACTTGTGTCGCTAAAGTTTCGTCGGAACAAAGTTACGGAAAATTAATTAACAAACGGAGACGTAACAGCATTTATAGCTTGTTAGTAGGTCATTGACCTGTATGTTATTTTTCATACATTCACGCTAAACCATTCAAAGAAGATCAATCCACATTCTTGCAGAAATATTCACCATACCTTCATCTCTATTTAATACTACATGATCATTTTTTTGTGTTTTATTATTTCTAATGATTCACAAATATTATTACCTATTACACTTTCAGGTTGAGCTAATATTACAGTTTTTTCCCATAATATTGTTTGTTGTGTTTCCTGTACATGTTCTGCTATGGATGAATTTTCAGTTTTTTTATTTTTTTTACATATCCCGCTCATTTATTACGTTTTGTCTGACCACTGTAAATACTTCCACATTCACATTATATTTTATATATTCCAGTTTTTT
>NW_013799138.1:0-903 GCF_000517525.1 Limulus polyphemus | reverse complement strand
AGAAAAAAAAACGACTCAAGTTTCAGTATATAGATAAATATGGAAAACTTTTCTCGCTGTGATGTTACGCTGCGTCAGAGTTAATCTTGAAATTATGTGTATTGATATATAAATATCAATGTCCCAAATCTAAACTACTTTTTAATCCATAATTATTGAAGCCTTTCATTCTGTCGAAACCTTACTTGGTCTTTGAATTCAACAGTAAATACAAGAAGAATAACAAATAGACATTTGTAGAAGTCCTCCCGTTAGTGCCAATATACCATAGATGAACACGAATTATACTAACGATTAGAAGAAAAGAAAAATAAAGCATGTTGTGATTGATGATACAAATACCGAACTTTGACGTATCTTTTTAAATACGCAAAATAAATGTTATACTATTTATAAGTTTGGAAGTATATTATATGAACTGTACAGGGTGTCACGAAATAAATTACCAAAGGCCTTTGTTATTGGGAAACCACTGTGAAAAGATCGTGACAGGGATAGTGGCTTCAGGTTTTGCTTTAACTCCTCTTTTTATGAATAGTGTACAGACATTCTTTGTGAATCCTACTAATCTCCAGCCTCCTTCTGATGGGTAAGCTTACTTGATGTTTCTTGACAAATCGGTTTCAACTTTTTCATACTTTATTTTATTTTTCTTCAATAAATCCTCGAAGAACTCGATTGTTTGATTTATAGGTGTTTTTTCATTGTGTTGGTCACAAGTGTTTAGAATATCTTGGGTGAAGAGTCAACATTTTATCACCATATATAACCCAGTATATCTTGTGCATTATAGTTTGAAATATTTTTTAATTATTTAGAATAAAATATTTACATTACTTAAGTTAAAGACTTTAGAAAGCACCACAAAAAGTCAAAAATCATGGTTATGAATAAATAAAGTTC
>NW_013799137.1:0-560 GCF_000517525.1 Limulus polyphemus | reverse complement strand
GGAAGAATAGTTGGTCAACCAGATGGTGGAATAAGTCAGCGGCAGATTTCGCAGAATTTGGGAATCCCGCTTTCGACAGTCAACAGAATCATCGTGCAGTTCAGGAAACAACTGAGTAGCGTCCGGGTCGTCCTGGTTCATCGGAGAGGACAAAAAGGGCTGTCAAGAGGAGCATCGAAATGGATCCCAGATTAATGACTGCAGAAGTGGCCAAAGTTGGTGGGATGAGCCCGAAATCTGTTCAACGGATTCTCCACAGATTGGGTTATCGTTGCAGAGCAGCTAGACGGAAGCCGTTATTAAGACCTGCCAACATAGTCAGACGAAAGAAGTGGGCAAGTGATATAATGATCAAGCCTCTGGGCTTTTGGAAAACCGTATTGTTCTCAGACGAATCAAGATTCGCTCAATTTTTGGACAGTGGAAGGATATGGGTCTGGAGAATGCCTCACCAAGAGTTTTGGCTCAACAGATTGCAGCCAACTGTGAAACATGGTGGTTTCAGCGTGATGGTTTGGGGAGCTGTTTGGGTTTGTGGGAAATCGAGCTTAGTGGAGTGC
>NW_013799136.1:0-1268 GCF_000517525.1 Limulus polyphemus | reverse complement strand
ACTTATATTTCGGAATATAACTTTATTAGCTCAATTTTCCCGTATTACAACTTCGCCAGGAGATATCAATAAATATAATCACGACTTATATTCCGGAGATATAGGAGATATAGGTCGTGATTATATTTTTGATATCTTCTGACGAAGTTGTAATAGCGGAAAATTGAGCTAATAAGGCCTGACGAAGTTGTAATAGCGGAATATTGAGCTAATAATGTTATATTCCGGGTTGAGCTGATAAAGTTATATTCGTGAGATATAAGTCTTGATTATATTTATTGATATCTCCTGACGAAGCTGTAACAACGGAAAATTGAACTAATAAAATTATATTCCGGAGATATAGGTCGTGATTATATTTTCTGATATCTCCTGACGAGGTTGTAATAGCGGAAAATTGAGCTAATAAAGTTATATGCCGGGGATATAGGTCGTGATTTTATTGATTGATATCTCCTGACGAAGCTGTAACAGCGGAAAATTGAGCTAATAAAGTTATATTCCGTAGATATAGGTCGTGATTATATTTATTGATATCTCCTGACAAAGCTGTAACAGCGGAATATTGAGATAATAAAGTTATATTCCGGGGATATAGGTCGTGATTATAATTATTGATATCTCCTGACGAAGATGTAATTCGGAATATTGAGCTAATAAAGTTATACTCCGGGATATAGGTCGTGATTATATTTATTGATAACTCCTGACGAAGTTGTAAGAGCGGAATATTGAGCTAATAAAGTTATATTCCGGAGATATAGGTCGTGATTATATTTATTGATATTTCATTCCGCTGTTACAACTTGGTCAGGAGATATCAATAAATATAATCACGACCTATATCTACGGAATATAACTTTATTAGCTCAATATTCCGCTCTTACAACTTCGTAAGGAGATATCAATAAATATAATCACGACCTATATCCCCGGAATATAACATTATTAGCTCAATAATTGATATCTCCTGACGAAGTTGTAATAGCGGGAGCGGAATATTGAGCTAATAAAGTTATATTCCGTAGATATAGGTCGTGATTATATTTATATTTATTGATATCTCCTTACGAAGTTGTAAAATCACGACCTATATCCCCGGAATATAACTTTATTAGCTCAATTTTCCGCTGTTACAACTTCGTCAAGGAGATATCAATAAATATAATCATATAGGTCGTCCCCGGAATATAACTTTATTAGCTCAATATTCCGCTCTTACAACACCGTCAGGAGATATCAATAAATATAATCACGACCTATATCCC
>NW_013799135.1:0-1454 GCF_000517525.1 Limulus polyphemus | reverse complement strand
TTTTCTGTTATAAGGTGTTGTAAGACTTCTTTCGATCTTGACATGTTAACCTGATCAAAACACGGTCCTCTGGCGGTAGTTTTTTGGCATCTACAGTAGTCTTTCCTGGAACGACGTTTCCTGTAGTCCGATGACGTTTCAGGATTCTAGATACAGTAGTCTAGGGATATCTTACTGTTCTGGCAATGTCCGTTTGTTTCATACCATTTCTGGACAGGCGAACAATTTGACGCCCTATAACTTGTGGCACGTGACGAGGCATGATTCTACACTAAGTACAAAGAAATATCTCTGAATACAGTGTTGATCTGTTTCGAAAAAGATTATACCAAAGCCACACCCTTTTTTTACAAAACAGGTGTGTATGTGTGTTTTAACGAACAAATTCTCAAAACAACTTATACAGACCAGACTAACAACTCGTACATGTTTGTCCGATCATACGCTACCTTCTCGGTTACTACTCGGGCATTTACTCAATATCTACTCCATGTATATACACAATTACATCAATATATATATTAGTATGCAAACATTTTGGCCATGACTGTGTAAGTATACGGGACTATAGATCAGAAACCGGTCATGTTTGTGTTGTATGTGCACACGCACGCACGGAGTTTGGGATCAGAAATTGATCATATTTGTTATATATAAATATATACACATACACGAGGTTATGGATCAGAAACTGGTCATGTTTCCAGACTTCCTGTCTTAATATGGCGAGATGGCCTACTTTTTTACCCATTCCTTGATATGTAATCCCAGACGGAGTGTCCGGTGCGGAAAATTGCCGCTGGTGCTTTACTACCATTTTTTTACTCTTCCGTTTCGAGATTACTTCTTTACCATATGTGTTTCAAAGTGATTTTTGTTCCTCTATAAGGTTGGCTTCTTTTTTTTTTAGCATCTTAGGTTCATAACCCTTTACTTCCAAGAACTTTAAGATCTAGTTGCGTGAGAAAGTTGCTGGTCGATCGTTCTTTTGGAGCTACGTAATCACCAGCATCATAACTCTTAACTATTAGTTCAGTTTTCGTTAACTTTCTAAAAAATATTCTAAGGTTTTAGTTATGAAATTATATTACAACTCAAAAAATCAAAATATATCGAAAAGTCAGGAGGGTATTGTCGACAAAAAAAAAATCATTTTCCTAGCAATAGTACACGACCTCGAATAATCCAGTGGTAAGCCTGAGATCTTACAAAATTACAATTCGGGGTTCGATCCATGTTATGGGCACAGCCAAAGTAGCCCATTGTGCAGAGTTGCGCTTAACAACAAACGATCAAAGAACAGTACACTAAAAGTTGTTGTTGTTTCTAGTTAATCACAAAGGTACACAAAGGGCTATCTGTGCTCTGACCACCACAGGTATCGAAACCCGGTTTCTAGAGTTATAAGTACGCAGACATTCCGCTGTGCCACTGGGGGGGGGGGGGAGCTCGTT
>NW_013799134.1:0-560 GCF_000517525.1 Limulus polyphemus | reverse complement strand
TTCATCTGCCTCATCAGGAAATGTTCTATCGTCGGTAACAGTCACATCAGTGGTAGTAACTTCATCAAGAGCTTCACCGTTTCCCTTCTCAAAACTGAGTGGAGTTTCTTCTTTGACAGTGGCTTCTTCAGTTGACACTTCTTCAGCAGCATCATTTGTTCTGTTGTTCACTTCGTCCCAACTGAAATGTCCTGGACCGTGATAATGCCAAAGCCTGTTGGCATGCGCCACTTTTGGCTTACCTCGCCGACCACATTTGATTCGCAAAGTCACGTCTGAGAAACGATCCACTATGTCATATGGGCCTTCCCATGGAGAAGACAACTTAGGAGACTTTCCTTTGGTCTTTCTGGGATTATACAACCACACCTTGTCTCCTGGTACAAAGCTGACTTCAGTAGATCTCTTATCATAACATAACTTAATCGAATCAGCAGACGTTTTCAAGTTTGAATGCACTGGATGGTGAATATCATCTATCTTTTCCGATAACACTTTCACAAACTCTGACACATTCTCGGGCAACTCTTCATAAGGTGGGCGTCCTGTTAAAAGATCCG
>NW_013799133.1:0-562 GCF_000517525.1 Limulus polyphemus | reverse complement strand
CACACTGTAGAGATCCTCAGGCTGCTTGTACGCCTATCCTATCTGTCAAAACGTGTCTCTTAATTCAAACAACAACAAAAACTTTGGAGCTCTTCAGATGACTTATTGGTGCATCCTATCTATCAGCCCCCCCCCCCACAGCACCCCCAGTGACACAGCTGTATGTCTGCAGACTTACAACGTTAGAAACCGGATTTCGATACCCGTGGTAGGCAGAACACAGATAGACCTTGTGTAGCTTTGTGCATAATGAAAAACAAACAAGCCTATCTATCAAAACATGTAAGCATGTTTTTTAATCAAAAAAACAACAACTGTGTAGCTCTTTAGACGGGTTGTTGGCACATCTTATCTTTCATAACATGTCTCTTAACTTAAAAAAAAACTGTGAAGCTCCTCAGACGGCGTGTTGGCGCATCCTATCTGTCAAAAGATGTCTCTTAATTAAAAAAAACTGTGGAGTTCTTCATACGGCTTGTTGTCCCATCATATCTGTCAAAAATATCTCTTAATTAATAAAAAAACTGTGGAGCTCCTCAGACGGCGTGTTGGCGCATCTTAT
>NW_013799132.1:0-695 GCF_000517525.1 Limulus polyphemus | reverse complement strand
ATTATTTATTAGTCATCTCAACATTTTATCATCCCATTATTTATCAGTCATCACAACATTTTATCATCTCATTATTTATCAGTCATCTCAACATTTCTACATGGATGATAAAATGAGATGACTGATAAATAATTAGATGATAAAATGTTGAGGTGACTGATAAATAATGGAGATGATAAAATGTTGAGATGACTGTTAAATAATGGGATAATAAAATGTGGATTATTTAACAGTCATCTCAACCATTTATCAACTCATAATTTTTTTCTTCATCTCAACATTTTATCATCTCATTTATCAGTCATCTCAAAATTTTATCATCGCATTATTTATTAGTCATCTTAACATTTTATCATCCCATTATTGAACCGTCATCTCAACATTTTATCATCCCATTATTTATCAATCATCTCAACATTTTAATCTTCCATTACTTAACAGTCTTCTCAACATTTTATCATATCATTATTTAACAGTCATCTCAACATATTATCATCCCATCATTTAATAGTCATTTCAACATTTTATCATCTCATTTATCAGTCATCTCAACATTTTATAATTTCATTTTTAACAGTCAGCTCAACAATTTATCAACTCATTATTTCTGTGTCATCTCAACATTTTATCATCTCATTTATCAGTCATCTCAACATTTTATCATCTCATTATTTGTCAGTCATCTAACATTTTCT
>NW_013799131.1:0-961 GCF_000517525.1 Limulus polyphemus | reverse complement strand
TCTTTGCATCTTAAAATGAGATTTGTTTGGAAATCATGAAATACTCTATGACATCTGCCTCACGACTGCTAACGGTTCTGTGCAGCTTCATGAAATACTCTATGACATCTGCCTCATGACTGCTAAAGGTTCTGTGCAGCTATTTTCACATTCAATTTATGGATGCGAAACTCTTCGTAAGTCCTGAATAATTTATTAGAAAATTTCAACCCCTTTTCTTCTTGCCCTATGCTTGTAATTCGCTGAAGCTTGCGTGAAATGTCTTTGCCGATATACCTGAAATACCTGGTAACAAAAACCAGTCAATAAATTTAAAGTATGTTTACATGTTCCATTAGATAGGAGGGGGAGAATTGTATTTATGCTAGCTGCTTTACAAGGACAAATTCATTATCTAGTGAGAACCTCAATCGCAATTCTGTCTTCACCAAATGTAACAATATCTATACTATAGTAAATAGATTCATCATAGTCTTATTAAACGGTGTTCTTGAGAAAATATGAACTATGCCAAACAGGTTAGCACAGTCTTTGTAGGATAAGTGGTCGCTTACCCTCATATGTAGATAATAACATCAGTGAAATATCCCGGTTCATACAATTAACAGATGAAGTCCAATTTACCAACAACCTTGTGCTGGGAGTGAAAGTATTGAACGATTAGTTGTATGCGCGAGGAGAATATAAGTTGAGAGTCAGAGCAACTATGATAACTTCCTCTCATTATCTTCGTGTTTTACAAGCACGAGATACACATATTTTGGATATACGGTTTTCTTTTAATAATCCTGTACGTAACGCTCCAAACTCACATCGCTAAACAGTAAAACATCCAACACTCTTCCTGTTATGACCTGAAACCTTAATGTAAGAATATGAGAAATAGTAGGAAATCGCTTCTAGAGTTTACTTGTTTTAGCACAAGCCTCATATCCTTTCATAGAAAGGTTGTCATCCCCAC
>NW_013799130.1:0-1971 GCF_000517525.1 Limulus polyphemus | reverse complement strand
TATGTATCATCCAAGAAAGAAAGTCGATAAATACAATATGTGTCATCTAAGAAAGAAACTCAGTAAATACAATATGTATCATCCAAGGAAAGAAACTCAGTAAATACAATATGTATCATCCAAGAAAGAAACTCAGTAAATACAATATGTATCATCTAAGAAAGAAAGTCGATAAATACAATATGTGTCATCTAAGAAAGAAACTCAGTAAATACAATATGTATCATCCAGGAAAGAAACTCAGTAAATACAATATGTATCATCCAAGAAAGAAACTCGATAAATACAATATGTATCATCCAAGAAAGAAACTCGTTAAATACAATATGTATCATCCAAGAAAGAAACTCAGTAAATACAATATGTATCATCCAAGAAAGAAACTCAGTAAATACATTATGTATCATCCCCTGTTAAACTGTTTACTTCATCTCACCTAGTAGTTCGTAGGAAAAGCCAACTTTGGTACTTTTGTTTGTTGTTTCTATTATATATCATTTTAAGAGAAAGGAATGTGACTGTATCCGTTTTCAATAATGTTTGAGATATTATCGTTTTTTACGCATGTTAAACATAAAGTCATTGGTGACTAAAGAACTAGTGCTATAACAGTCTTAAGGTGACACTAAGTTGTTAATCTTAAAGAACTAGTGCTATAACAGTGTTAAGGTGACACTAAGTTGTTAATCTTAAAGAACTAGTGCTATAACAGTCTTAAGGTGACACTAGTGCTATAACAGTCTTAAGGTGACACTAAGTTATTAATCTTAAAGAACTAGTGCTATAACAGTCTTAAGGTGACGTTGTTAATCTTAAAGAACTAGTGCTATAACAGTCTTAAGGTGACACTAAGTTGTTAATCTTAAAGAACTAGTGCTATAACAGTCTTAAGGTGACACTAAGTTGTTAATCTTAAAGAACTAGTGCTAGTCACCTTAAGACTGTTAACTAAGTTGTTTGGTGACTAAAGAACTAGTGCTATAACAGTCTTAAGATGACACTAAGCTGTTAATCTTAAAGAACTAGTGCTATAACAGTCTTAAGGTAACACTAAGTTGTTAATCTTAAAGAACTAGTGCTATAACAGTCTTAAGGTGACACTAAGTTGTTTGGTGACTAAAGAACTAGTGCTATAACAGTCTTAAGGTGACACTAAGCTGTTTTTACATAAATAAGTAAACATAATTCACTGGTAGTTCACCATATACTTATTGTTGGATTTCGGATATTTGTAGCAGAAGAAAGAGAGGCCTTTTTCTTCATAAATTAATGAAATATTTCAAAAACGTTGGAAATATCCCACCAGTAGATCTATGCGCCATCTACAGTCGTTCTATGAAGACTACTTTTATTTAGCTGAGATGAAATTATGTTTATTTCAACGAGTTTTATACAAAGTTCGTTTACTTTCAAATCTTTTGATTATTGTAGGACAGCAACAGATTGCAAGATTTAGTTAACCCTAATACTGAGAACATCAGTTGTAAGTGCGTTTCATGGGCCTACTTTTTATATTAAAGTATCGTTTTTATTTTGAAATTTTTATATAACTGTTTTCATATTCGTTTGTGAATTCCATACTAAATATTTTGTTGATTAATTGTCATAGTTATAATAAATAGGTTAAGCTTTTTAAAACAATGAAAAAGAGCTTTTACTACAGCGAAATCAAGTTATATAATTTATTTTCGGTTATATTTCCAGATATTTCACGTTTCCGGAACCTAGGTGGCACTTTCAGAATTGTTTAGTTTTCCATTGGTTTTTAACGCAAAACATCGACTTGCACAGTACATAAGAAGAATCACACATCATTTACGAATTAATTTACATGAAACCGAATATTTCCGTTGATTTCTGGTATGTCATTTATATTTACTGGATCCTTGGTCATCTTATTAACACATCTTAATCTTCAGTTAAAAGTATTAAGTTAAAGAATATCAAAAGTTTAAACAAATTTCTTTACAA